>NC_044508.1:4606797-4609297 GCF_902362185.1 Chanos chanos | reverse complement strand
CCAGGGCACAAAAGACGCGTGGGGCGGCGTGGGGGGGGGTCGGGGCTGCTTCACCAGACCTCCTGGACGGCAGACTCAGCTCCGGCCTGGCCGCCACCCTCCCTCACAGGAAAGTAATAATAGAAGCATCCTGCCGACCGACCTGTCAGTCAATCAATGGTCCCGGGTTCCCGGCGGGGCGGCTTCCTGTAGAGCAGGACAGGGCAGCAGCTGTGGTATCTACTGGGTTCATGCACACGGAGGAAACGGGTTGAATATGCAGGCCGCCAACGCGAAAGGGCAATTAAAGGCCGAGAAGGAGAAACGACAGTGTCATCGGATCGTAATACACACACACACACACACACACTCACGCACACATCCACGAAAAAGTAATAATAATAAAGAGGACATTTCCACATAAAGCCTGAGTTTAAAATGGTTCCTCCAGAGAAATATTTCTGGAAGTAATCCATTTGGAGACAGGGTGTGGGTTTTGTTTTTTCTTTCTTTCTTTTTTTTTTCTGTTGTTTTGTTTTGAAAACAGGAGCAGGAAAACTTCTGTTGGCCATTAGGCGATTCTTTACAATGAAATTGCCCTGCAGTTGGCTCGATCGAACATGCAGAAACTGATCGTTATTCACATAATTTGTATTACTTCCAATATCATTACTGTAATTATAAATTACCTCATACAATAGCTAGGATCCCAGAGCCAAGACAATGGCAGTATAATGTGCAGCCAATGCCAACAAAGAACAATCCAGTAACTTACACCCGTGGTGGCTTATTACTGCCCACTGAAGCTTTCCTCAGACGACCCTGTGGCAGGAGCCAACGCTTAGGATGTGCTCATTTTAAAAAAACGACTGAGCACACAGTAAAAGACACAGCTAAGGACCTCTGCACACTTAACATCTCTGACCTGTAACCTGTGCTCATTTTAAAAAAACGACTGAGCGCACAGTAAAGGACACAGCCAAAGACCTCTGCACACTTAACATCTCTGATCTGTAACCTGTGCTCATTTTAAAAAATGACTGAGCGCACAGTAAAGGACACAGCTAAGGACCTCTGCACACTTAACATCTCTGATCTGTAACCTGGAAGGAACATGGCATGGGGTCAGAAAAAAAAAAGAAAGAAAAAGAAAAAAATGATTTGGCCACTAAAATGGCGGGCCTGTTCAAATCTATCTATCTATCTATCTATCTATCTATCTATCTATCTATCTATCTATCTATCTATCTGTCTATCTATCTATCCATCTATCCATCTATCTATCTATCTATCTATCTGTCTGTCTGTCTGTCTGTCTGTCTGTCTATCTATCTAATTAACTATCTATCTGTCTGTCTATTGTACAAGGCCTACTTCTGCTGCTGATTCAGTCCCTTCCATTCCTGCTCCTGACATGGGAGGACAAAAAAAAGTCCTTCAAAATTAAAACTACTTCCCTAAGGCTTTGTAAACAGCTAGCTAGTTATCGCTCTAAGATAGCAAAAAAAATATAAATAAATAAATTTAAAAATACTGGTGAAGACATTCTTGGTCTTATTGACAGTATAGTTTCCTCTCATTAAGAAACATTAAGATCATATTTTAAAACATCTGGATGATTTCACTTTCTTTCATTCATGTTTTTACACTCTCTCTGTTTTCTCTTTCTGACCTTCCTTCTTCTTTTATCCTACTCCTCTTTTTTTTTCTTACTCTGCTGTCTTCCTCCACCTCTCTCTCTCTCTCCCGTCCTCTCTCGCCCACATCTCTGTCAGTTTTCCCCTCTCTAACCCCCTCTCCCGTCCCCGCCCCCTCCTCAGCTGCCTCTCCCTGTGTAAGTGAGTTTCACTGAGGGGGCTTGGCGGCCAGGATCACCTCGGGGTGAACACTTTATTATCTGTAGTCAAAGCGTCACCGCAAATACCATTCTACACACACAAGTGTCACTTTCCATTTGTCTGCTAGCGCAGGCAGCGGCGGGCTAGCGCAGCCCAGTCTGGGCCCGAGAGAAAACAAACAGCGTGGGAAAAAGATACAAAAAGCTCCGGCCTGGTTCTTTCGCCGCACCATTCATCCGGCCGCTCCGATCGCGTTAATATTAACAGTAACGATAAAAACCGCGTGCCTCGTTTGAAATACTTCCATTCAGCTGGGGTTATGAATGACCGTTGTTTTGTGTTGCGGTGTATTTGACGCACTTCTAACAACTACGCATTCACACTCGTCGTATTCTCCTACAGCGCACAGTTCAGCGCTCAGTTATTAAACCACCTTCCCACATTACAAGTTTTAGCGGACTGACAACTGGTTATGTTGTAAAAACACCGGTGCAAAATAACTGTTTGCATCTGTACTGTAGCTTTGATGTTCCACTGAAAATATACAGCTGATGAGAATCTAACACAGAGACACATCTAACTGAAAGAGAGAGAAGACTGTTTCGAATGTTACAATTAATCGTACACGTAATAATAAGAATAATAATAAGAATAATAATAATATACGTTTACAAGTTCTAACT
>NC_044508.1:4551797-4601797 GCF_902362185.1 Chanos chanos | reverse complement strand
TCTCTCTCTCTCTCTCTCTCTGGGCGAGAAACAGCCTGAACCTCGCCCTAAAGCAGAAGGTACCACCGCGGAGAGAGAGAGAGCGAGGCTGGGGCGCGGCCTCTACCGGAAAATCTCCCACTGGGATTATCTGCTCTTTCCTGGCACGAGTGTTGTTTTGAAGGGGCTGGTACGAACCACCCTGTGACGGCTGGACTAGGGAAACTGTTCGGGGGGGTAGGGGGTGTTGAATTTTAGGAGCCGAGGTCAAAGGAGAGGCCTAAATCCCATGACTGTTTTTTTTTTTTGGTCGTAATCAGGGATTATTACTGTGCAGATGTCACAGAATTTTCAGTTTTTAAAATAAAAAAAAACATCATTTAGGTTGTAATATATAGTACATGATGAGTTGATGAGAAATAAAAATTTTCTTTGCTCGTTTCAGCATGTTGATATTTTGTTTACATGATATAATTACACAATTTATCTTCAAAAAAGGTTACGAAAGTTGTTAAGATTACTCCAAACAAATGACAAAAATTAACTGTCAAAAACGCCCCTAAAAAAGGAAAAACTGAGCACTGCATTAGGATTTTGAACTTTCTGGGTGTGTCCTGAAATGGCTGGAGGGCGTGGCTTTAGCCAGTCCATTATGATTGGCTCTCCAGTCGTCTTTAGTCATCTTTCATGGGCAAAAACAGGTTCAGTGCAAAACAACCCGAGTAATATTGGGAAAAAGATCTGAATATACAGCTGACCTGCCAGGCTTCAAAACAGCAAGACCTTGAGTGTGTGTGTGTGTGTGTGCGTTTGTGTGTATGGTTGATGGTGGGAGGTGGAGAAGGGGGGGGTTTTATGAAGCAGCTGTCAATCACACAGGTGTAAAACGTTAAAGAAAAAAAAAAAACCCACCGACCTTCTTATTTAAAGAGCAAACAGAATGGAGCAATCCTGGGCCGGGAGCGAGGGGGAACGCGGCCTGCGGAATTCCAAACGGACGATAATAAAGGCCTTTTCAATCAACAGGAAAAGGTCAAACGCATGCAGATTCCTGCCACGTTGCCCTCTCTCTCTCTCTCTCTCTCTTTCTCTCTCTCTCTCTCTCTTGCCATCTCTTTCTCTCTCTCTCTCTCTTTCTCCATCTCTTTACCCAATTCCACTTCATTTTAGTCCTTCACACTTTCTCTCTCTCGCTCTCGCTCTCTCTCTCTCTCTCTCTCTCTCTCTCTCTCGCTCTCTCTCTCTCTCTCTCTTTTCACCCACCAGGGCCCAGACGTAATCAGAGTTTAAAAAACAAAAAGAAAAAAAAAAACCAGTTTGTCATTTTAGCCACTGCTTGTGACCACATTTAAATATTTCACAAGATCTCTGCTCAGTTTGCCTCATCTGAATAACATGCTCCGGCCTGGAGGCCGCCGCAGACACACGATGCTCAGACCTCATTTCCCTCCAAAGCCATTTCCCCTCTCCACCGCTGCTCTGGCCTCTGGGAGAGCCATAAGACACAGATCAAAAAACAAAAAGGTTCTGGCTGCCCAGATTAAAAAAAACAAACAAACAAAAACCTTGAGAAATGTCCTGTCATGTTCTAAGAATCTCTTAGAAGTGTGTATGTGTGGGGGGGGTTACTCTAGATTTACTCTAAACAAGGTGGCACTAATAGCTGTGTGTTTTCACAATAAGCTAATATATAAGGGAAGTGTTACTGTTCTCTGATGTACTGTTAAAATGATACGCAGTAACAAATTGGCATATGTGCACCGCGTACATTAGAGAGGCAACTATAAACATTTACAGTACACTCACACCGTTGTTAAAATGTACGGCTGAGGTTAATACATCAACACACAACCTTTTATGAACAATCAATATTAAGTGTGCAGACTTGATAAGACTGTTAACGTGATACAGTCACCGGCTGAGTAAACTAGTTTGCCGGGCAGTAAAACCCCAACCTATTGTTTGATAACTGTGTGTGTGTGTGTGTGTGTCATAACCCTGAGCTCTGGACCACCAGGTCTTTGGGAACATCAGCTCTAATCTCCCTCTCTGCGATTGGTTCCTTTAACCTGGCCAATGATGTCACAATGCCATATGTCTCAGGTGACCAAGCGCCAGCACCTGCTGCGGGGCCCAGGGAACACAGAGAGAGAAAGGAGACGTGGTTCTGATCCGATTCCAACGCAAACGCACCCATGCAATGCTGACGTCCGGGCCTTGTGTCTCGGGTTAGAGCCACCACCACCTCCACACATTGACACCACATACACACGCACATGCACACACACACACACACACACACACACACACGCACACACACACACACGCACAGAGCCTTGAGAATGTGTTTCCTGAACAGTGATGGGACATATGGATAGATATAATCATGGCCTCAATCTTCATAAATCAGAGACTCGACCTCCAACTGCCAAGATGCAGAGAGAGAGTGAGAGAGGGAGAGAGAGAGAGAGAGAGAGAGAGACAGAGAGAGTGAGAGAGGGGAAGAGAGAGAGAGAGAGAGTGAGAGAGAGAGAGAGTAAGAGAGGGAGAGAGAGTAAGAGAGGGAGAGAGAGAGAGAGTGAGAGAGAGAGAGAGAGAGAGAGAGACAGAGAAAGAGAGAGAGAGAGAGACAGAGAAAGAGAGAGAGGACAATCAGAATCAGACATCCTTTCACTAAAAAAAACCCCCAAATTCAATAACAACCATTCAGCCATTAATGCAGCGAGGTAGAGTAAGACTTGGCTACCAGAATCTCACAGATGGTAAGTCACAGATACCAATTACACATTAACACAAATGATCCATTTCAGATTCAACCACATCACCATCCAAGGCATAAATGTTCACAACTGGTTAACCACTCACAAACTGTGAAAGGGAGAACGAAAGGGAGAACGAAAGAGAGAGAGAGAGAGAGAGAGAGAGAGAGAGAGAAGGAGAGAGAGAGAGGGGACAGAACAATCTCTGCAGTCTGGCAGGTCCCAGTTCTCTGATCTAGTCTGTAGACTGAGCCTGTGCTGATGTTGATGCCAGATCCCAGTGTAGAATACTGTCCCCAGCTTCTTATGCTGTCATCAACGTGTGTTTGTGTGTGTGTGTGCGTGTGTGTGTGTGTGTGTGCGTGTGTGTGTGGCGGGGGCAAGCGACAAATGTCACCCAAAAGACTTGATTTAATGAGAGAAGACAAGCCCTGGCACCAGGCATGCACAGCCACATACGTGGAGAATTTGGGCGACGCTGAGAGCAAGGCGAGCGTCTGTGATTTCGAACTGAAGTAATGCCATACATTCCTCTGAGTCCCACAAAGAGGAGGTGGAGGAGGAAGAGGAGGAGGAGGAGGAGGAGGGGGAGGATAGAAGGGAGGAAGAAGGAGGACAAGAGAGGGGAGGAGAAAGAAAAAAAGAAAAAGAAAAAAAAAATTTTGAAGGCCGCCCCCAGTGAGGCTAATCCAATATGATATTTTTAAGGGCAGGCGGTCAATGGCTTTTTAAAAAGCCTGTCTCTTTCTCTCTCCCTCTCTCTCTCTGTCTGTTCCAAACTCCCTCTCTATCACTAACCACCCTCTATTCCATCCCTCTCTCTCTCTCTCTCTCTCTCTCTCTCTCTCTTTTCAGACATCGAGAGGCCTGCGATAATGGAAACACTCCCTTCCTCTCCTCCCCTCCCTGTCTCCCTCTCTCTCTCTCTCCCCTTCTCTCTCTCTCTCCTCTCCTACCGTTTCGCCCGCTAAGCCCGGCGCACTCGGGGGAAATTGATTGTCTGGCAAGCCGATCTGAACGCTTCCAGCTGATGGCATAGCCAGTTAAGTCCTTTTTTATTGAGGGTATGAGGGATTTTTAATGGGAGTCGCATCAATGAACTGTGGAGGCGCACAGCATCTGCATGCTAGAGGAAGGCGGACGGAAGGGGGGCTAGGGGGCGGCTTTTTAATACCTCACCCCCCCCCCACCACCCATACACCCCTTCTTCAAATAAACACACATACACACACACACACACACACACACACATAATCATTCTGTTCCTGATTTTGTGCAAAGGACAGCAAATGCAAATGTGTGGCTCTAACCTCCTCTTACGCCACCAGGTAAGTTCTCTGAGCATCTTCCATCATTTTCCCTCATCCTTTATTAGTTTTACTGCCGCCCTGCTATTACTAGGCCTTGGGTTCCTCTCTGTCTCCCCCCCCCCCCTCTCTCTCTCTCTCTCCCTCTCTCTTTCTCTCTCTCTCTCTCGGTCCTCACCTACGCTGAAGCAACGGGTGAGTGTTTAAAAAGACCTAAATGTTCAGGAAGCCACGCCCCTTATGCACGCTTCACTTTTGCTAAGCAAAAAATAAATAAATAAATAAAAAAAAAATGGACACCTGTCCTCTCGCCCAGTCCCTCTTGGGCTCTGGGTCCAAACAATCCGCTCTTTTATGGAGTCTGCTGCCTGTTCCGCAGGGCCTGAAAAACCTACTCCTCTTTCCTCACCTCCACACGGACACACAGAAAGGAGGCCATTCTTCTCTGACATGATCATTATAGACCTCAATGCTGCCACTGCAGTAATCTCTCAATCACAGGGCTTAACAGGTGGACTGGTGAGAGAGAGAGAGAGAGAGAGAGAGAGAGAGGTGGGCGGGGAGAAAGAGAGAGAGAGGGAGAGCGAGAGAGAGAGAGGAGAAACTGTTCTTTTTCCTATTGATTCCATCACACAGACTCCTCCTGACTGCTCCTCAATAAAGAGTCAAGGGAGGAAGTGGGCTAATCCTGTCGAAATTGGAAAGAGGGAATCGATTGTAATGGCCATGACAGCCTCCCTCTCTTTCCTCATTTCTGTCTGCCCTTCTTTCTTTCTTTCTTTCTTTCTTTCTCTCTCTCTCTCTCGCTCTCTCTCTCTCTCCCTCATGCCCTCCTCCTGATTCCTCCCTCAGCCGTTCCTCTTGAACTTTACGTCAATCTATCCATCGCTGCCTCCAGTGAACACATTCATATCTCCTTTTTTTCCCTCTCCCTCTCTCTGTCTTCATCAGGGAGTCTCTCCGGAGTCTCGGCTTAGAGAGAAGGAGGCCTCTCTCGCACTCTCTCGGCCTGTACTCCCTATCCAAAGCTCCTGTTGACACACTCCAAGAAACCTGTGTTGTCACAGCACAAACCCCAGGTACAGACAAGTGGGCCTAGAGAAACACACATACACGCACACACACACCTTTCCCTAGCACTTTCTAGCTCTGTCGATTGGCCTGATGTGGACTTCTGTGTTACTCTTTTGTGTATATGTGATGTATCGTGTCTGTTTTGTCTTTCGTTATAATTTGATGGTGAGTACCTCACTGGGCATTGTATTCTGTCATGTAACGCTTCAACATGTGATACCTTGTCATGCTAACACATCTGAGCAAAACAGTCGACGTGTGTTTCTCCACGAGATGGTTACTACCGGTTGAATAAAAGTTTTTAAGACTCTAAGTTTCTCTAACTTAAGGACAGAGTGCTGTTGTAAAATCGACTAAGCGGGCACGGGGCAGATGCCATCTTAGAACATTTTAAGCTCCTCTGGACTTAGCCGCTGAAACTGCTACCGTGAGCTAGCCCTCGCCTCCATCCGCCCTCTCTCAATAATCAGCTTGTGGTCTCTGTACACCGCCGTGTAAACAAAAGACCTTAAAGACGTGCTGTAAAATGGAATAGACCCCCCCCCCCCCCCCCCCCCGCTCTCTCTCACAGGGGTAGCTCATTTGGTTAAAGGCTAATCCTAAGACTTAAGGAGAAGCCTTGGTGTGAACTTCCACACATGAGAGTAAAGCATTTCTTTTTTTTCCTCCCAACATTTTTTTTTGTTTTTAATCCAGAGAACTAGTCAGAACCAGCTTTGGTTCTGAGTTTGAGAATGTTTCTGTGACCTGCTGGATTGGTTTCTGAGTGGCGTTTTTGGGGGCGGAGGCAGTCTTCGGAGCTTTACGGTGAGAATAATGTGAAAGATGTCACACTGCTGTAAATGTTTACACGTCTTTAGATGGTCCACAGTCGGGAGGAGAAACTAACCGTGGAAACAAACCGTCACATTCGGGTCATAGTACTCTTTTTCAGCAGAAAACAAAGCCAGACATCCCACATTCACGGCTTCAAAAGAACCTCCAGGGCTACTCAAGGACAAAAATATATCGCGTCAGGAGCCACAGAAAAGAACAAAACACAACAACAACAAAAAAAAAGTAAAGCAAAGACACTTGGATACTGTGGTAACCAAATTTACTCAATAGGCTTAATAGGATTTTGGAGTTGCTAAACTAATTAGGGCGTTATTAATCTCTGATCGAGAAAAGCTCACGATATGATACCCAGGCTTGTTGAGGCGAGGTGTTAGAATGTTGGACGGAAACAGCTGACTCATTACAATAAGCTGATTTCCGATTGGTTATTGTAAAGGTAATTCGCTTGTCCCGTTAAACATCCCAGCTCAGACATTCCCGGACATTCCTATAAATACAGTCCTCTAAACATGTCAGAACTGTTAGACAACAAAGAGCAACCCTGCAAAAAGGGTTTGGCACTGAAAGGGGTAGAGCTTGATACGGTCTCTCCAAATAGTGCAAATTTTTCCTCTGCAGCCAATCAGATTTCTCAAAAGTTTAAAGCATACCACTCAAGCTGAAGAAACAGAAATTAAGCATAAACTGTAAACAAAGTACAGTTTGACAGAACAGCCGTATGTACGGTTTAGATCTGAAGAGCCAACAACAACAGAAAGAAAGAAGGAGAAAAAAACAAAAAACAAGATCACAGACATCTGACCAATTCTGCACACAGATTAAATAGACGTGAACAATCCTGCCAGTCGTTGCTAGCTGACATTATGGTCTATCACTGTAAATGTTTGGTGTTTTCTTCTCATCTGAACAGGAAAAGAATGTAAACTAAGATTTTTTTTTTGTAGTTTAAAGTATCAGTTTTTACTATGTGCCAGGGTCAGTGGACATCAGACAGTTGGACGCCTCGGCGTCTGAAACAACACCACAGAATGTTGTGAAAGAAGAAATTCCTCAGGGGAACAAATGTAACCAAAATCTGTCCCCTATCAACTCACTTTATTTCTCTGGTCGCTTCAGTTTCTGGTCTAGTGTCCACCCTAGCAATTCTTCTACTAGCAGGTCTTGCTTTAGAAACTCAGATCGTTTAATGCCGGTGACATTAAAATGGCGAAGGCCCAGACATGTGAGGTTGGATGGTGATTTGGGTGAATATGTGTGCACTTTACCGAAGGGCTGCAACTCGACAATTCTTGCTTTTAGAGGCCAATTGAATTACCAGTGTAACACTGAGCCAGCATCCTTTTCCCATTTCATTATCCGAACGGGAAGCGTAACAGTTTTTGATTCCATTTAATTTACAAGCGGTTGTTTATTTAAGTGAGGGCGGCTTCCAGCCACGGCTTTCGACAGAACAGGGAGGCGACACAATGAGCTAGTCTGAACGAATACGGGCGTCTTCAGCACGCAGGCAGATTTCGGGGGCAGTTTTTTGCGTCTCGTTTGTGACTTACATTTTCGGGTGATGGGCTGGGGGGGCGGCTCAAGGGCCTTGGCGACGCATGCTGGGTGTTGTGGAGGTGGGTTCTGTCTCCTCTGCAGACAGGCCAACATGACTGTGCGGGCGTGGTTCTACAGCCGCGACGACGACACTGAGGCCGACCTACAGGGAGAGAGAGAGAGAGAGAGAGAGGGAGAGAGGGAGAGAGAGAGACAGAGAGAGAGAGAGAGAGAGAGAGAGAAAGAGAGGGAGAGAGGGAGAGAGAGAGGGGGAGAGAGGGAGAGAGAGAGAGAGAGAGAGAGAGAGAGAGAGAGGGAGAGAGGGAGAGAGAGAGGGGGAGAGAGGGAGAGAGAGAGAGAGAGAGAGAGAGGGAGAGAGAGAGAGAGAGAGGGGGGGGGGGGAGAGAGAGGGGGGGGGGAGGGAGGGAGAGAGGGAGAGGGAGAGAGAGACTTTAGAGCCATGACTTAAACTCAGGGATCTGTGAATGTACCAACCCTCCATTCCTATAAACACGGTTAAGCTACTTCCACATGCTGGAGTCACTGTTTTCACCACACATTCCACTGAATTCATAATCCATTAACAACCCGTGACACTTGAACGAAATAAGAGACTATCTATTTTAAATGTTTACATGAGAGGGCAAAAAACTGACATGGAGAAAAGCGAAAGAAGAGGAATCGGCAAAAGAGAGAAAATCTGGTGTCGTAATAAAGTTGTGAAACTGTGTGGTGCTCTCTCCGACCCTGTCACCTCTCACCTAAATGCGCTAGGAAAGCAACAACACCAAAATAAAGGTCTTTGTGCCTTCTTCTACATTCTACTGAAACACACCACACATACTCCATAACAAATAACAAATAACCTGTGTGAACAATGATAATAATGGACACAGGCATGATACAAATATCCCGTAAATCTCAGTGAGAGCCTGTTATGTTCCATTATTTCCATTAGAACCCAACTGTGAAACCTCAGTCAACCAATCAACACCCCACTTTTAGCTCTGGTCCAAAGCATAATTCTCAATCTGCTGACCGAATCCTACAAATGAATGAATCATAATTGTGCATAGGATCCTTCTTTTGTGAATGCTTTCTCATATATATATATTATCTATATATACACACATACGTGTGTGTGTGTGTGTGTGCATATTTATATGTATACATACAGTATATATACACAATCACAGACAAATGATTTTATCTTGTGGAAATGTTTTATCCTTTTTAGGTTTTTGTGAGGTTAAGGTATGGCATGATCTTGCATGTTCTCTATGTCCATTATGACCCAAAATTACACGTGTATACTTCTCACTTCTCACTGCAAGACTTCAAATAATTAACTGTTGAACCAGCTGAGCGAGAACATAGTCAAAAGTGATTCTGAGCAGGGAAACGAAGCGATTTAGCTCATGCAGACAGGGGCTGATGCCTCAGACTGTTTGAGAACGTTTCTCTTTGACAGAGGAGCGCTTGTTTGAGGTTAACTTCGAACTCAGCTGCCTCTTCAGGTTCTGTGCGCAGAATTACAAACGTACACCTGCTTCCACAGAAGAAAAGGGTTAATGGCCGGTTTCCTCCGCACAGAAAACCAAACAGCTTCTGACCCAGGTTTACACAACAGAGGATTTCTAGTTTTAGCAGGACAACTCTTTCACAAATCCACCACCCCTGTCACCACACAGAGAGAGAGCGGGATGGAAAATCACAGTCATTTTGTAAACCATCAGTGTGTGTATGTATGTGTACACACACACACACACACACACACACACACACACACAGATACTACCTTTGGGGATTCAGTGATGGAGTTATCTATTGAGGCAGACAGAAAGAAACACACAGAGAGAGAGAGAGAGAGAGAGAGAGAGAGAGAGAGAGAGAGAGAGAGAGAGAGAGAGAGAGAATAGAAATGCCTAAAACAGCAATCTGTCTGCTGTGAATTCAACTGACGACAGCTAAGGGGGCCTGGGGAGGATTTATATATTGGTGTGTGTGTTTGTGTGTGTGTGTGTTGTGAGTGTGTTATTGCTGTTGAGTTGGGTGGGAGAGGGGGTGGGTGGGGGGGGGAATGCCAACCGTACATCAAGCTCAGTGACGGCGCTAATCAATCTCCCCCCCCCACCTCCCCCAAAAGCCGTAAATCTCTCCACTCTGGAGGAGAGAAGAGACATGTAGGGGGGTGCATCCTGCCAGCCGTCACTGAAATCCGCCAGCACTTACTTAAAAAAAAAAAAATAGAGAAATAAAAAAAAAAAAAACTATAGAAGTACTTGATATAAGTGCCTCATCCACACCATCGCCAAAAGCTATGACTAAACCTAACGGTAACCTTTTTCAGAACTACCTCCCAGATCGCACGCATTCTGTCTCCCTGTTAGTTCACCTGAGACACTCAGACAAGGTCATTAATCAAATAGCAGGCAGTGACAAACGTCATGCAGGCGAGATTGCAGACGGATGAGAAAAATCCTGATGGCAAAACGGAAGAACCCCCCCCCCAAAAAAAAACTACGCATCAATTTCCTGTATACGGCCAGGGGCTAATGTCTACCAACCTTCTCAATCAGTGCTGAAGGCAGTGATATAAAATAGCGCTTTTATTGACTCGTTTCTGAGAAATCGTGATCAAAATATACAACAACCACAAAGGACAACAATTAGCCTGTGATGCTGATAGTTCGTATTGATTAACCACTTCAGAGCGTTCGGATATTCACCTTCATCACCAAGTCTACACTCATTTGGCCAACGACACATCTCCACCCGAGCCGGTATTCACAGCAGTAGTCTAACCACTGAGACAAAGACCGCTGCTAAATATTTCATCCTTGCTGTCAGCGGCAACGACTGCGCTCGCGATGCACCGAAGGATTATTGAGAAATGATTTCCCTCACGCGCTTGTCATCGAGCCTTTTCCACGCGTTATTCATTTTCGCTATGAATCACTAAACGAGCATTTAACCACCTGCCAGCGGCCGCATTACTTTGTTTTACAGATTATCGTTTAACAAGCACGAGTGTGCGAAACGTATTCAAAATGCCCTTATTGGGAGTTAACAAATTGACACCTGACAAACAACCAATTTAAACTTTATTGTTACCCGAACAAAGAGTAAATTTAACTCGTAGATTTTACGTACTGTACCATTAGAGATTCTGACGAAAAACAGAAGCTTGAGATGTACAACTGGACAGATTAAAGACGAACGCTGTAACAGGCTGGGGCAGGGTAAAACAGTTCATTAGCATAACATCAAAACCAGTGGCGCACACCATCATCCTTTGACGTATTACGCTATTACACCAAATTACGGACATCATTTTGTTTGCGTTGGCTATGTGTACATAAAAGACAGAGCTAAATCTGAGCATTTTCCCGACCCAGTATTTTGTCATATGTACCCCCCTTATGCAGGCACAGGCAGGCGTGCACAAACACACACAAATACAAATACAAATAAACTCACACGGTTAGCAAAAACACAAAGGTAATTCATTCCAATTGGGAAAACATGTATTATGAGGCTTCGCCTCTATTAGAGAACCTTTTTTACAGGGAAACTTTTACCTTACCAATCAAATCACTTTCTCTTCCACACACACACACACACCTTTTCCCCCTATCCTCCTCCTCCACAACTTCACTCTCCTGTTAGGTTATTGATCTCCCGCCCCCATTCACAGAATCTAGCTTAGCAAGACAATGAGAAATGAAGAGAAAGAGAGATAAAGAAAAAGAGACATGAAGTTGATGGGACTAGTTTAAGCTTAATTCTCTTTCTCTGATACACTCAGAGCCAGTGAGAGATATGAACCAAAAGGGGTGTGTGTGTGTGTGTGTGTGTCTGTATGTGTGAGTTTGTGCTCAAGTCTCGCTCCAAAAAAAAAAAAAAAAAAGGTTGGTGACCTCATTCTTGCCTTTTAGATCGCTGTTTACTGATTGGTCAGTTGAGTGTCAGGTCGACCTGGGCCCTGGCATATCTCTTATTTCTCTCCAGTGATAGACAACAGCAGGATACCATGACAAACAGAGGGATTAAAGGACAAAGGGGCTCGACAAACAAGTCAAAGGCTTTCTCCTCCTCTGCCTCCTCTCATCTCTCCTTCACAGAGACCCAGTATCACGAGAAAATTGATTTGTGAAATGGAACAACAAAAAAAAAATCTCTCTCTCTGAGCGTGTGTATGTGTGTGGTGTGTGTTTACCATGACAACACTGGAAAGGTAAATGAAAAACAATTAAAGATAGTTACACGATTGTCTTTCATTTTCAGTCAGTAAAAAATGAAAAAAAAAAAAAGGGATATTAGTGCAGGTCCCCCCCACCCTCCACACACACACACACACACACACACACACACACACACACACACCTCCCCATGAGGAGCATCAGTTTTAGGCTCAGTCTGTTTATTCTGCACCCTCTCTCTCTTACCCCTCGACCAGGATCTCTTAACAAACAGCCACAGCAAAGAGATGAGTGGTTGTGAAATTCAGATCCTAGCCTGGAGAACACACTGAGGGCCTTTCAACAGACAGCATGAACTGTAATGAGATAAAAGTGGCTGTATGTTTGGAGATCTCTCTCTCTCTCTTTCTCTCTTTCTTTCACACTCTCTCTCTTTGACTGACTGTGCGTATGTGTGTGTGTATGTACATATATGAAGGGCACGTAGAAATACAGAAAGGTTTAACATCCACGCTCTAACAGTTCTACTACACACAAATTATCGTCATCATCACTCTCTCCTTAACCTGAGAAGTCACCCCAGTTTTCACTCTTCTGTCCTGTCTGAGAGAAACATGTTCAGGCAAGAGCAATTTCCTGTGCCCCAGCAGGTCCACTGTCTCCAGTCATAGAGGGGCAAGTGTGTGTGTGTGTGTGTGTGTGTGTGTGTGTGTGTGTGAAACAAATTGAAACGTGACCCCGGCAGCTCACTGTGGTCTCTTCCATGCCAAGCTTTAAACAGGCCTCTGTGTCTACCAACACCCCCCCCAAATCCCCAACCCTTACCCCTTCCCTCACCCCACCCCCTACAGCCCCATTCCCCTTTAATAAGCCCCCCAAAAGTTAATCCAATCGACACACTCAGAACCTTTCTGTCTCCCGCTCAGACCCCCACTAATCCCCCTGTAGCCAGAGCAGCACTTGTATGGAGAGAGGATGAAAAGGCCCATTAGGGACGGCTGGCAATGTCGCTGCTCTCTCCCTTCACTCATTTATGTTTGTTACTGTTCTCTCTCTCTCTCTCTCTCTCTCTCTCTCTCTCCGTCTCTCTCTCTTTCTCCCTCTGTTTGACACACACAGTCACACATGCACATGCACACTCATACAAACTGTCTCTCACACACAAAAAGAATTTTTAGGATTTAAACGTATCTTGAACTCTCGCTAACCTTCCCTTTTTCTGTTTCTCCCTCAGACACATAAACAACGTAAAAGGACAGAAAAACAAAGACATGAGAAAATTTACCCTTGCCTCATATATACATACACATACACACACACACACACACACACACACACACACACATGCAAACATATACAGGCACACAAGGGATAAAACAAACACATAATCGCACACAAAAATACAAATGCACACACAGAGACTAAATACGCAAGGACTAAAACAAACACACACACACACACACACACACGCACACATACAACAACACACACAAAGACACACTAAATCACACTCGCACAATAGAGAGCGCACAAACAAACAAACAATCCTTCAGAGAGGGCATTCACAGACAGGCACACTTGCTGTGGACATAAATCCAGCCATTGTTAGCCAGCCTCAACAGCCTCAGCGACAAGAGGCAACGACTCACCCGAACAATACCGGCCTGCCGACATATTTATACAGAGGAGGATAAAACCTACACACACACACACACACACACACACACACACATGAATACAAACATATACACACACAAACCCAGAGAACTACCTGGAGAGCAAAGGGTAAACGCTAAGCTGCTGACAGTCCACACACACACACACACACACACACACACACACACATACACACACACAAACAACGCTAAAGCTTCCTCTGCTGGCCAGTGTATACCTGAAGAAACCATTTAATCACACAGAAAACAGTGTATTTGCATGCACTGCACTTTTTCAATGCTGTCTCTTTCCAAAGGGGTCAGACTCGCGTCAGGCATTGTCTGATGTCTAAACAGATGGAGAAGATTGTCTGAAGATCCAAACAGCGTTGTTGTTGTTGTTGTTGTTCTTTTTTCTGAGCATTCACACTCGGTCTAGTACAGTCTCTATACTCACAGGACGGGCAGATGAAGAGTCGACGTAACTCTTTTGTGAAATGACGCGACACACTCCTCTGGAGTCATGCTGTCATACCTGCCCTCAGACAGCTAGCTACCTGGGACGGTAGCTGCAGATTACAATGCATGAATATTTCGCTGGTTTTAAAGTGGACAGGCAACAGGATATCTCTCTCTCTCTCTCTCTCTCTCTGTCTCTTAAACACACACACACAGGAAGACATCTGCATATACAAACAGAGCCATGAACAAACCTGTTAGGCTGCTGATAATGTTGGTAGACAAGAGGTTTCTATCGAGGGGGTAAGATCCAGGGCTTTTTTTTTTTGGATTTCGGGGAAGCATTCCCTCTGAGATAAGTTCGGGCCACAACGACACCAACGACGCTGACGGTCTTTAAACAAAAACCATCACGCTTCTCCAAAGCATCCAGTCCAAATCCAAATCCGGAGAGAAATTTTAATAAACGCAAAATCCCCCAAAAGCGCGAGACAGAAAACACCAATTGGCCAAATGACTGCGCGTAGCCCTTATTGTATAGGAACACACACACTGAACGTTAGCGTCACATAATGATGACCTTGTTGTTGGATTAAGACAATAGCGCAAAAAAAAAAAAACAACAGCCTGTTCTGAATAGTCCTCACCCCCATTCCCCAAAACAAGTTCCTCTTCAGTGCCCTTATTCATTGGTTCACTTGAATAGTCAAACACTTTGTGTTTTTCTTTTTTAAGTGTTTTGTTCATTGTTTGTTGAGCCATCACGTCGCTGCTTGAAGCTCCAATTTCAAAGACGAGGCTCTGTCATTTATAGGGAGAACAAAACAAAAAAAAAAGAAAGAAGAGAAAAGAAAAGAAAAGAAAAGAAAAGAAAAGGAAAAAAAAGCATTTGTAAAGAGGGAGAAGAAAACACACACCAAAGTGAAAAAGTAATGCCTTAGAACATCTAAAGCAAAGGAACTGTATACACACACACACACACACTCACACAAAAACACACACACGCACACACACATACACATACACACACAGAAACCTCTCATCCTCTCTCTCTCTTTCTCTCACACACACACACACACACTCACACAAAAACACACACACACATACACACGCAGAAACCTCTTACCCTCTTACCCTCTCTCTGTCTCTCTTTCTCTCACATACACACACACACACACACACACGTAATTAATAAAAGCTCAATGTACCATCAATACATCAATAAAAAAATAATTACGAGCAAATAACACAAATCTCCCCTGCATTTCTCCACCGCATGCGTAAGCCATTCCCTCCAGCAATGGCATCTGAGGACAAAGCTCCAATAGCCAATGACAGATGTCCCTTTGGGTCTGCTGACCTCAATTTCCCATGAGTCATTGCTATTGAGCGAGAGAAATCAATTATTGAGACGACGTGATTCCATCAAAACAGACGTCCTACGCATCTTTTTCTCGATGCACCCTTTGATATCTGTCACAAGTTACCGGATCCATCTCGATGAACGACAAGGTCAGCACTGAACGGTGTCTAGAGGGGAGGGTGGGAGGGGGGTGGGTGACCTGTTCTAATTTCATTCCCTTCCAGGTTCCCACATAACCCTCCTCCCACCCCCCCCCCCCCACCCCCACCCCTCAGACAAACAAAAAACTAACAGCTCCGCTTTTGTGTTCTTCTTCTTCTCTTGTACTGCTTAGATTATGTTTGAAATGCTCGGGCTCAGTTACCTGCTCGGACTACGCCGCGCTAAATAAAAACCACCGATTGATTTAACATCCAGACAAAATTTCTGGGTCGTCTCACCCTCGCCCACATCGCATCATCATTCTCGGAACCTTAATCTGGCTCCAAATCATCCCGTGGCACATTTCCAGCGCTAACGCAGCGTATTGAAATTCTCTCCCACACACAGGTTCTTCACAGCCTATCAGCCATCTCCTCTACCCTCTACCATTATCTGCAAGGTCTCCATATCTCTCTCCCTCACTTCGGTAATGAGAAAAGGGTGAATAACTTTCCTGCAAGTAATGACAGGAAGTCTCCAGCACTTTCCGTGTCAAAGCCAAGACCGATAAGGGACTGTGTTATCACTCGATCCAAACCGAGGCGGGAGGTAAAGTGAGGTGTGTGTGTGTGTGTGTGTGTAGCCCATTAGTATAATGATAATCTTTTTTTCTACAGAAGAGTTTGATAAGTCCTGCAAACATGAGATTGTAGTCTCTCTACGAGTTTTATTGGGGGCGGGGAGGGGGGGGGGGTATACCTAGTTGCAAGAGCCACGGGACACCTTGGTTATCACTCTTTCACCCACTGTTACACTCCCTAATATTACTCTCCATATCTTTTGGATAAAGCAAGCCGCTTTGCAAGAATACACAGAAAAGACAAGCCACCTCCATCCCAGCAATATTCAAATCCTTTACCGGTCGCCGCGCCGACACACTTGTGCAAAGGTCAAAGCTGGCTCTTTTAAATTGTGGTTGACACGACAACGGTTGTGTTCAAATGTTGACTTTGAGAAAACAATCCAAAGACTGATCACTCGCTCACAGGTACAATGTTTCGGTTTCCGAAGTTTCCGCAGAGTGTGAAAGATAATGTCGTACATTTAACAGGCGTAATTCCGTTTTGTTGAGGACCAGAGTGGAATGTTGGAAAGGGGTCGGAGCATCGCTTTGAGAGTGTATAGAAGAGGAAACGTTTAGGACATGGGCTTGTGAGGCCAGACCTGACACATGCTGTCATCTTTCTCTCTCACCAACACACTCACACACACATACATTTACATTTATATGCACACACACATGTGCATGCACACACACACATACACATGCATATACACACACACACACATATATACACACACACACACACACACACTTAGCCAGGGTTCAGCTGCTTAAATTACTTTCTGCCCTTTTCACTCTGCTGAATGTACCCTGGTTCTGACCCTCAGTACCACTGCTGGGGAGTGATTCATAATTAAATGTTAATCTCCAAAAAGAGAGAAAACGAGAGAGAGAGAGAGAGCGAGAGAGAGAGAGGGAGGGAGGGAGGCTGTCTTTAGCTGGATCATCTTCCCTGCATCATATCCTTTTTCTCCATCATCCTTTTTTTCTTCCTTTTTTTTAACTCCCTCCCCTCTTTCTCTTTTTTAAGAGAAGATCTAGTTAGAGATTGCATTAGCATGAGAGCTAGGGATGATAATTGTCTTGGCCCCTCCGAGTGATCCTAGGGCTGGGAGAGTGGAGAAATCTGAGGGATTAGTCTGGGGGGTGGGGGGGGGGTGGGTGGAAGGGGGGGGGGGGGGCTGGGGGGTGACTCCATCTCAGCTCAGTGCACAGATGCTGCCCACAGCCAGCCGAGCTACGATTAAATTACACACAAGCCGATGAGGCCATTGACTCAAAAATTGAATAAAACAGAGCAAAGGGGAAGTTTAAATCCCTCTGAAACAAAACCGTCTTTCTAATTTTTTGTTTTTTTCCCCCCGCCGAGGCAAGGTCAATGTAACTGTTGAACTCTGGGTATCGTTTTTGAATTTTTTTTTTTCTTCAATCTATTAATATGCATTTCTGTTGAAAATGGGGATTGGGCTAGGCAATAAGCTTAAACCTCTTTTTTTTTTTTTTTTTCTCCGTATATTTGCTGCATTAAAGGACTGGATATCCTTAAATCTTTCCTCCGGGCCCAACGTGTCTCTCTGCCTAATCCTCCATACCACAGCCCCCTGATACGAAGGTGCCGTGACTCTGCCTCCTCCACAAGGGGATAAGCACTCCGCAGATACCCCCGGCCCTGTTCCCATCAACCCTTTCAGCTCGCCGGGACAATCGATTCATTCCGTCGCATTTTTAACCCCCCACCGTGCACGAATGAGCAACAAATACCAAACGCTCCGAGAGCAGAAATATCTACCTCCGAGGCAAACGTTAAAAAAAAAAAAAGAGTAAGTAAATATACCTCATTACCTTTTAATACATGTTTGTTTATTTATTCATTTATTTGATCAACCCTTTCTTCTTGAGATGAGGTGTAGTGAACTTTGAGGAGTTTTAACATCAGCTGCATTTGGGTGAAGTTCTCCAATAGCTTCTTTCAAGTTTTGTGGATCCTACATGGGCGAAACGAAGCTAAGAAGTGTTCCAACAGACCCCCTCCCATCACCCCCCCAAACCCCCCCCGGGACAGCTTTGCATGGTGTGCCGTATTAGATTGGCTCCACACAGAGGGTCAAGTCGGGCTTCACTGGACCAGATCAAACCACCATACACAGCTCCAACCTTAAAAGAGTGGGGAAATCCTTCTGAAAAGAGGGGCTTTTTTTTTTTTTTTTTTTTTTTTTTTTGAAGATACTAACCAGATTTCCTCTGCTAGCACTCAGCCTTCCAGATTGAGTAGATTGCTGCTTAAAAAAAAAAAAAAAGAAAAAAAAAAGCCTCCAACGGCCAAAACCCAGTCAAGCCCAGAAGCTTTAGACCTGGCTAAGATCCAGACAGTCTCTAGTCGGTGAATAACGGTTCCCACAGACGACGCACGGCTTATGCTTCATGCGATCCACATGCATACTTAATTGAGTTTTAGAGCAGGGGCCGAGCGATCAGAGGGGAGACGGGAGAAGATTGACAGATTGGATCGAGAGCGGAGAGCTACGGAGGGGCAAAGCGCGATTCGCTCTGCGCCCTGATATCCGACTCCACTGCGATAATTTGACCCTCTGATTCGGTTTCTTTATGCTCTTCACCGGCGCATTAGGGCGCCCTAAACGGTGCCAAGAATAAATCTGAGCCCGCGACAAACACGTAAATTCCCTCTACATGCTGAAATCCAAGAATGGGCCAAAAAAAAAAAAAGGGTCAAAAAGGACCATCAGCCACAGGGACAGGACGTTTGGCTTGTATTGTCTCGATTTTTTGGGGGGGGGAGGTTCTTGATTCTGATATTTGCTCTGTATTCGAGACGATTCTACCACCAATTGTGCTGTCTAGGCACCGAGCAACTTCTGTAATCACTTCCCATTTGAATAATGATAAGATATATACTCCCCCCACCCCACCCCTCCCCCCACTTCACCTTCCATTTTCCCTTCACACAACTCCCTGGCGCATCCTCGATTGGCGCCTTTGATAGACACTAATTCTAGTTTCATCTATAAACCTCTGCTCATGCATTTTTAATCAAATCTATTACTTTCGGATTAAATTATAAAAGACACCCCCCTCCCCTTTTAAATTTTTAATAGTTTGCATAATTGGCAGCAGGGAGACTCAAATGAGACTCAAAAAAGAGAGAGAGAGAGAGAGAGAGAGAGAAAACGGGGGGTTTGTGTAAGCCTAGGGCGCAGAACGTACCCTTCGGACAAAGCCAGAAGCAAAAGGGGTTTGATTCACAAAGGACACGCTTGAGTCGAAGCCACCCGTCCATCCGTCCCTCCCTCTGACCAACACAATGGGCTCCATTATGGGTGCTGGATCAGTGCGCCGGGAGAGGCCAAGATCTCCTTTTTCACGGCAGCGATGACGCGAAAAAAACAACAACAAAAAAAACAAAAAAGAAACCTCTCCCTATATGAACACAATTTCTTTTTAATTGGCTCCCCTGGAACACAAAACAAACAATTTTCCACTCGTCTGATGGCAGGTCTAATTTCAGTGGCAAGGTAATCACAGGCTTTGAGGTAGGCAGGGCTTTTGGGACCTGTTGAAGGATTAGGGATAAGGAAATATCTTATGAAAAAAAAAAAAGAAAAGAAAACTCTTCAGACCTTAATGTCGGTTGGCGACGGCGGCGTCTGAGTGCTTGTTGTAAGGGGCATGGCTTCCTCGGTCGAAAAAAAACAGGTAGGCGTAGTGAAAAGACACTAACCTTTCCTGCTGGTTTATTTCCTGCGTGCGGAAACACCGCGAAAAGTCCCACACAGACTTTACCTGTATTTTTAGGTCCAGTCAGGCTAAATGAACATCAACTCCGCTCCTCACAATCGTGTTATTCGACCCTGACAAGCCATCCACCGGGGATGAATATACAAACTGGACCCCAGGTTCTGGCTGCGGGGAAAACCTGTCAAATGTCAAAATCACTTCCTCTAAGTGCGTGAGAGAGGCAGAGAGAGAGAGAGGAAGAAAGAGAGTGTATGTGAGAGAGAAAGGGTGAAAATATGTGCTTGTCAGAATCTCCTAAATTAGCACTGATGGGGGGGTTAAGAGGGGGTGGGGGGGTGTAGGGGTTTGCCCCCCCCCCCCCCCCGACTCCTGCTGCCCCCTTTGCTTTTCACTTCAAGCCAGCATGCTGGTGAATCCGCGACAAGGCAAAATATTTCACACCGTATAAATTATTAAGCGACCGAGGGGCCCGGCGCTAAGCAGCGAGGAGATAGGCAGGTTATTCACAGCTCTACTGGGACGGAGCCGTGTGGCAGCCTATCAGATCGTTTGTCACCGAGCGATAGACAATTTACAACAGGAGGCTTTTTCAATTTATTCATTGTGCTGTCACTGCAGTTTTCTTCCCAGTGCTCATATCAAAGGGAAAACTCTTACGCTCTCTCCCAAATGAAGCAGCCTGCCAGACGCACGACTTCGCACGCTGTCTTTTGCTTTTTTTTTTTTTTTTTTTGTAAGAAACACACACACACACACACACACTCATACATACACACACGCTCATACACACGCACAGACACACACACCTGCTGAGGATGTGTCATTCAAGACAGGGGAAGACAAGCAGTAGTGTCTTAAATCGTCTTAATTGAAGAGAGACAGAAGGACTTGGTGGGTGGGTGGGTAGGGGGGGGGGGTGTGGGTGGCGGGGGTGTTGCCAAGGGAGACACAAAAGACCGACATTGCCCTTGCCCCAGACTGACAGTCTGCAGTCTTGGACTGCTGAGGCGCCGTGATAAAACCCGTTGAGGAAGGGAGACAAAAAACGCATAAAAGAGAGCAAGAGAGTAATGCTTGTCAGAAATTAGCTCCTGGCTGGGCTATAAGAGATAGCTGAGTAGGGGCTTCCATTAGGAGGTTAACAAAAGGAGGATCCATCAGTGAAACCGCAGACTCTCCCCCACTTAATGCAGCCTTGACTCAGCCACACTGGGTGATTCTGAGGTCTCAGATGAGGATAAGAACCATTGGTGGGTATCACAGAGGACCGGGCAGATAAGGAACCGACAGAGCTTAGGCAACATTCTATACGTTTCCATGATCCACGGGAGAACCGGAACCTTCCAACGCCGATCCGTGAGTCCAGCTGCCGACGCCGGTGGGTTACGGCACTGCCGTTTATCGTGAGAAATGCTTCTTATTTTGGATATGCGTTTCGGAGTTTAGACTCGTATAACCTTGCCTCTGGTTATGGAGTCTGTTTGATCGCGTTCCACGGTTTCCGTAACGACTCCGGGCGCTTCATTATGAGGTCATAAAGGGAGTTATTTAAAGGCTGTGTCATCTCTGATGGCAGAGTCGGACTTAATTGAGATTTAAATGACAAGACGCCACTGTAGCGGCAAACGACCTACATTTGATTCATATGGCTCGCTCGTTTCCCTTTGAACATCTTCTGATCGGGCAAACCTAAGCCTGTATAAAACATAAAAAAAGGACTTTAATGATCGCTTTCTTGAAGTTAGCATGGGACGATTCTGACTACATCTGATGTCTGTTCGAGGCTCTGACCTCAAATTGCATCTTCTTGTCTGAAGCAACATACTGCACAGAAATATTGATTCCTAAGACCCTACATATCCACTCTACACAAAGACGTTAGAGAGATAAAACAACAAAAAGCAAAGAACAAAGACAGTGCGTCGTGATACGTCGCTTAAAACATCATTCACCAGACTTTTACTTCCGTGGGGGAAAACCCTTTCAGTTCAAGGAAAGCGACTCTCTTTGACAATCAGGTTTTGGGAAAAACGACAGAGCAGATCGTCAACGACGGCAGACGGAACGATGGTAGTTTTTTGATCGGGTTTGAGAGCCGCTCGCACAGGGAAAAGAGGACAGAAAATCGGGAACAACCAGTCAGCAAAGTCATCCCTTCATCCCAAATGGACGACACTAAACAACATTAGGCCCGTGCCAGCCGCGAGGAACCAGCCAACGGCCTTCAAAGCGGTGGTTCACGGCCTGCTCTTCGCGCAGCGCTGATTACTCACAGCGTAGCAGCTGTCAAAACAACCGAGGATTTTAATTTACCTCTCCACTCCCAAACATTTCACACCAACCTGCTGCTAGAGATGAGAACGGACCTGCCTGTGTAAGCTTTCCCCAGAGCAGAACCACAGAAGAAAACCCGGCCAGACAATTTAAGGTGAATTACGGCTGAAATTCCTGTGATCTATGTCTCAGGCAGAACTCATAAAGCTGATATGCAAAGGCTCACAGACTCACATAGCGGCATAAATATTCTGATGGGGGGGGGGGGGGACTCCTTTTTGACACCCATTGTCAACATAACAGAAGATTTAGATACCTGCCAATTCCAACTGAGAATTTTCTGGGACTGTTTCAACACTGTTGTGGGACACCCCGAGTTTTTTGATGTTTTATGACTTGTGATCTTCATTTGTTAAGGCAGCTTTGTACTGAGACTTGTGCAATCTACATCTCATCTGGATAAGCCTTCTGACGGCATCTCGGAGGCGGGGGGGGGGGGGGGGAGCATTTCAACACCGAAACAAAGACGGTGTGAAGGAATGGGACCTCTGTTTTGTTTTTTTAAAGTGTCCAGTCACAAGGCGCTGAGTACGTTTTATGTTTGACAAGAAAAAATGAAGTGAGGTTTTTTTTGAAAGAGCATCTCAGATGTTTTATTGAATGCCCCGGTCCAGACGGTCCGCTTCTCTATGGAGAAAGCATCTGAAAAGGCCAAGACACGAGATAAATGTACCCAAATGCTCGGGCGTCTGGCCTCCGCCTGACAGAGCCTTCGCTTTCTCTCTCTCTCTCACACACACACACGCACACACACTCACTCATTCACACACACACACACACACTCATATACATACACAGAGCCAATAACCCCACTGAGGGCAGCACTTGTTTGGGGACAAGGTGACCCTGTCGCCTTGGGGCCTGTGAACAGGCACAATGGGAGCCCCTCATCCAACTCGGTGCACACACCCCAGCTGGCTGAGTGTGTGCCAAAAGAAGGGAGGGAGGGAAGAGGAAAGGGGGCTGGGGGGTTAGGGGGGGGTTGGGGGGGGGTGGATGAGAGATGACACCCCACCGCAGTCTCTGCGGTCCTAAAACCCCAATTCAGCCAAGTCCAGGCGACAGCCCTCTTTCATACATCATGCAGGCAGCGTGCGGAATTCAAGCCCGGGAAGAGCCTTCCAAAGCCGACAGATGGGACGGCTATTGAGTGAAGGCTCGCAGCGTTGGAGGGGCTGCTTTGCATCCATCCGCCAGAGAAAACAATGAGGTGGGAAGTCAAGGGTGATGCCTGAATAGGGATATGGGTGGGGTGGATGTTTTTGGGTTGGGGAGATGGGGTTGGGGGCTAAGGGAGTTTGGGTGGTGGTGGTGGTGGTTTTGGGTTGGACTGGGAGGAAGGGGGGGGGGTGAGGAGAGACATACTTACACACTAGCCAAGCTATGCAGCAAGTGTTTGAAAAGGGGATGGAGATATTTCAGGAGCTTTCACGGCTGTGCTGAAGTTCTTTTGTCTTGAAACACACACACACACACCCACCCACGCGCGCACAGACACACACACACACACACACACACACGACACACACACACACACACACACACACAAGATAGATTTGTGTGTGAACAGCACACAAGATCTAGGACAGGGTCTATTTGCTTTCTCCTAATCGACAGCAAACACCACTGGCGAAGATGGAAAGCATCACAGAAGATATGACCTTAAAAGAATAAATCAGCCAACATAGCTTTTTTTTATCACTGTGTATGTCTGTAGACAAGAGCTACAGAGTTCAAAAATTATACTGGGATGGAGGACTGATTTAGTGAGATGAAGTCACGGTACTACTGGTCTTTTAAACGCCAACTCAAACTCAGTTTACAGTTTGCTCTTAGACACAATTTTGTATTAGGCACATTGACAGGAAACTGTTTTACAAAGTTTTACTATCATTTATTTCATGTGAATTTAGTCCAACTGATGTGTATGTACTGTATGTATTTGTTTATTCAGCTATTGGTTTAATCTCTGGTTTTATTCATGTGTTTCTTCATCCATATCCGTGGTGACCTTGGGTGTTTGACAAGGTTTCTGTCTAATAAAGTGTATTATTCATTCATTTGTTTTGGTTGTTAGATGTTGGATCCTTCTCTATGCTGCGTGTGTGTGTGTGTGTTTTGGAAAATCTGACTACTCGTCAGTCTTTTTTCCATACCTAATTAACATTTGTGGCGGTTTCTTTGAAGTGTCCCAAATATCTGTTTTTCAATAATTAATCAAACATTTCTCTCTATGTCACAGACGCGGGGATTGACATCGGCTACTGGCATATTGTTAATCTCGTGCGGAAACAGCGTTCTTTGCAAAAGGGCCTTCTCGTTAATTGGGGTGGAACTGGAGTCCGGAGACACTGAGGTTGGTTTACTAAAGGGGAAAGTCAATGGAGCCTCACAGAGCAGGAGGGAGAGCGCTGGCTTAGGAAGAACCCTATCAAGTAGCACCAGGGCTGGGTATCACAAAGTCCAGCCAGCCCGTCTGGTGCTCGGCCTGGCTGATCATGTTTCTCTCAGCAGGGACCTGAGTGACATATCCTAATTGTGGGAAGGGGCTAAAGGGGTGGGGGTAGGAGGAGGGGGGGTCAACAAGGACAAAGGGACAAGGAGTTATGGCTTGATTACTAAGCATACATACCCTCTGAAGATCTGGGAGCAGCCAAGCCAAAATATTTTCCGAGCTTTAAGTTACAAAGAACCGGCAACAGTTCGGTACTGCCAACGCAACAATATGTCTCAGACCAACAGGCTCATGTGATTTGTCTAGTCTCTTTGTTCTTGGTCCAAGATCTGTTTTCACAGGCAAACAAAAGTTCTGTGAGAGCTATGTTGTTGTTTTATATATATATATATATATATATTCTGTATATAAATGAACATTAATTTCTCTCAGCTATGGCAGTTACAGTGATTTAAACCAAAACTGTGCCACCACAAGTCAGGCTGGTAATCTTGATGTAAAGCATACCAAAACAGAGAACACTGTCAACAGTCAAGACGCATTTTTCTCTCTGACTCCTTGCTAGTTAGGGCGGCAGTCGGAGGACCTCCCCCAAAAACAGCTTGACGGTCCGATCAATGGGATAAAAATGACCCAGTGTCTTTATATCGTTAGCACCAGAACGTGGCGTCTGTCTGATAGCACAGCTTTAGCGCACCTAATCCCCGAACTTTCTGCACGTAAAGTTTTTTATTTGCAGAAATCCCTGAACCTTCAAAAAAAAAAAAAAATAACAAGACCTAAAATATTATCACTTTAAGTGTTCTTACAGCTCGAGATGCTGATGTGTTGGCCGGGCTACATCTAATCAATAAAAATGATACATTCAAAACTCGTCTGTTTTTCGACTCTGTGAGTAGACTGCAAGTGGCAGGGGCTCGTCTGTAACCTCTGTGTTTTGACTGAACACCCTGAAAGGTCATCTCTAGGCTTCAACAACAAGGTATACTTTCAGCACATCCATGTAATGTTCACGACGTCGTTAAATTAACAGCAGATTCTCGCCTAGGCCACTCCTTGTCCCAATCGCCTCGACTTCTCCCTTCTCCCTTCAACCACTCCACATCGCTTGGACTTATTTTTGGCCTCAGCATCCCGCCATAAATTTACAGGTGTGGAGCCACACGAAGACAGAGGCGATGAAGGACAGAGGGGCTTGAGTGGGAACCAGGGGAGTATCAGGTAAAACCAGCCAGTTCGGGCCACAATCAGACTGCCATCTGCATCCCGCTCTTAAATAACACTTGTGATGGATTGGATTTCTAATATTGTGTGTTTTCCGAAGGTTTCGGTTACTTCCCTCACAATGAGAACAGACCTGTCTCGTTCCGCCGTTTCCTTTCCGAGAGTGGTCTCATAAAGTCCTCGAGGCCCCCCCCCCCCCAAAAAAAACAATATGGGCTCCAGGTCAAGCCCTATTTAAAAGATTAATAGGTTGCTGTTGTGGCAGCAACGGTTTGTGTGACAGGGAGAGAAGAAAAATTGTAAAAACTATTGTCAACAGTCACAAACGCGGCTGATGAGGTTTGATTGCGTTCGCAGCTCTTTTGAGATTCGCCCGTCAATCACCTCGAGGCAACATCAATGGAGAAAATTTGAATGATAAAACCGAAAGTCACGAGCCGAGGCATTTTCCTGTCACCGAGTTTTTTTTTGTTTTTTTTTTGGCGAACGTTTAAATATCAGCGAGCAGGGGAGGAGAACTTATTGAACAGCAGCGCGATTTGGTTTCGACTTGACAACGGTACCCCTTCAATCGTTAGAACAATGTATTATTGCCAAAACGTCGCTTCGACAATCCCCATTTCAGTTTTCGGCACTAAGCTGTCACATGAGCTGGTGAACAGAATAGAATTCGGGCTGGAAGACGAACCTTAAGTGACGCTTAATTGGAGACATTCATGCGGTTTCTCTGCTCCAGTGGGGTGCATCAATCAAACTTTATTTAAAAAACCGTTTTCTTCTGCCGCAGCTGTCCCGCTGAAAAGAAACAGTATCGGGCCATTCTAAATATACAGAGGAGGAGTAGACACTACGCCATTTGAGGGCATATTAAAGACATCTGGACAACAAAGACTCAAACTGCATTACGTTCACACTAAATCTACTGTTATTCAATTACACTTTACACGCTTGACAAATCGAATTGAACCATGAAAAATAGCCTGCTAATTAATGTCTATGCGACGACAGCAAATATGTAAATAAAACGAACTCTTAAAAGAGCTTGCATTGTAGAAGAAGACACTCTTAGAAAAAATAAGGAGAAAAGAGAGAGGGAGACGCACAGAACAGCTGTTCTCCTCATGCAGACTCCTTCCCTAAAGGAGTTCTCTCACAGTGGACCTGAGAGTACGCTCGTTTCCCCCTGTCAGACACTAACATCTCACAGCACACCACATTTCTCTCTCTCTCTCTCCTCTCTGCCTATATCCCCAACATCAGAACAACGGGAGGGACAGAGCGATGAGAAGGCGACAGAAGGGGAGAGAGAGAGAGAGAGAGAGAAAGAGAGAGAGAGAGAGAGAATCCCGGCGGACGTTCGTCAGTTCCACACCATTACACCTCACTCGCTGGGACTTTGTTTACAGGGAGACATAAATAGACCCCCACACAAACACACACACACACACACACATACACACATACACAGTTCCCCATCCATGTCCCTAACCCCTCCTTTATTTGAAACACCTTCGTGGACTGGGCCTTTGGATGAGGGACATGGGACGTATGTGGTTGACTGAGAACAGCAAGACTTGAGTTAGGCTGTTAGTGTGAATACTGAATGTGACCGAAGGCTAAAAAACGTTCACGGCGTCGGGCAGATACAAACGTCAGCCTCGCCATCATAAGGGAACAAGGCGAGTGACAGAAGCAATTATGGAGAGAGCCTGAGTAACGCAGTCTAACAAAACCATACACGATAATGTTGTTATCTTCAAAACAAATTGTACCGATTTTGGTAATTACTGAGAAATGTTGGCGGGTCCCTGGGTCTTCGCAATAAAAAAAAAAAAAAAGAAAAAAGATCAAAAACAAGTCTATTGTGCTGCATTTTCTCAACAGAGGATGAAAGATGAAAGGTGAAGCTTTGTTTGTCTCTTTTAGTTTTGCATAAAAGCATAGAATTCTGATCATGGTTTAAGTAATATAATTCATAAGAAGTGATGTACTACTAAAGAGGAAGAAGAAACTGAAAAAAAAAGAAAAAAGGTCATCTTGTTTTTTGTTTTTTATTTTTTCCCCCTGCCTGTCTTTGTACATTTGTCTTCAAACATGCACTGTGGGGTTTGTCTGTCTGATTAGTGCAAATGCACACTACAGTGCTTCAACACACTTTCATTGTTCCTCAGAGAGACAGAAGAAGCCCCAGTGCCCCGGCTCTGCTTTCTACAGCTGCTACAAATGGGAGCAGCTGATTGGCTGAGACAAGCTGACAGCTGGACAGATGTTCCCAAAGCAGCAGTCGTGGAATATCACACACACAGACACACACACACACACAGTAAGGACGTGGGGGGGTGGGGGTGGGGGTTGTGCGTTTAGTAAAGCTGCATCCAGTCTCCAGAAACTCAGGGAAGCTGTCACAAATTCCATGGGAGCAGACAGATCTCGGGAAAGGAGAAAAGCGTGGAGGCCAGGCCCAGACCAGAGTCAAAGGAACAGTGGAATGTTACTGTGGAGACATGAGAGTGCTGTCATTTAGCAGTGAATCCTGCCTGTATCATTTCCAATGGGGGGGGGGGGGTGTTCAGGCATGACCACACAGCTACACACACACACACACACACACACACACACACACACACGTGCTTTTGTACATGAATGAAATGTAATAAAAACGTCTGAACGCCCGTGCCAGTCAATACAGACACGCCGTTCTTGACTTAGCCTCCAAAACCCACGGAAAATATGACAGGTCCTCAAGTCTTCAGAGACAGATGGTCACAACTAACACCTGAAACGCTGAAAAGAACAACAGATATCCCCTGGAAGACAGCTAAAGTTGTTCTCACAGGTGTCTGAAACTGAGCAAACACGATTCTGTCACACACAATTTCACGTCACAGCGGGAAAACACAACAAGGATAGAACTGAACCAGTTTGTAACAGCTGGGTGGTCTTTCTGACACCATCACCATCACCCCTTTCAAAGGTTACTTTTCAAGGTTCAAAGCGTGCTTTAAACATTCATGCACTGAAATGGTTCCTATGGAAAAAAAAAACCCAAAACAAAACAAAACAAAACAAACCAAAAAACAAAACTCAGCCTCATTTCTTGCATGCAGGCACCTGTTCAACAAACAGACTTCAAGTCAGTTAAAAGATGTGGGCTTCCAGCCAGCCATATCTGCCAAAACACTAATTTCTCTGAAGCTGGTCTGGCAATTCATTAAACAACAAAGGGTCAGCAATTCTTTTTACTCGATAAAGATCTTAGGAAATGTAGGGTCCTTGCAGGGTGAGGTGGTAGAGGTGTGGAGGGAGGGGTTCGTTGGGGGGGGGGGGCGATCAAGCCAGGCGCAGGCTGAGGCACAGTGACCCCCCCACCCCACCCCACCCCACCCCCCTACCCCGGGTAATCGTCATGGCGATCCATAGCCAAGCGTCACCGAGCTAAAGGTTCTTAGGCGGATAAATAATCCAAGTTGACCTGAGCCTACAGCTGCTCATCACTGGAAAACAGATAATGCTACCACGGAAACGCAATCAGAGGGCCATTTGGGGTAGACAGAGGAAGACGGATAAGCGAACAGACGCGTGCGCGCACACACACACACACACACACACAAAGTCACATCAGCAAACACACAATGTGTAATCTAGGAGTGTTTTCCAAAAATACGACCTCTGATCCTACAGTAACCGCAAAAAACCTAACCGCCTACGTGTGCCTAGACACACACACACACACACACACACACAAACACACACAATCACATGCACAAGTGTCCTTCCAAACATATACAATGCCTCGCTACACACACACACACATGCACGCGCAAACAAACGGGTATGCACGCACGCACTCACTCACACACACACACACACACACACACACACATCCAACTAAATAAATTAAAGACCCATTAGGCAGATTTCAAAAGATGGCAGTTGGCTTATAATTATACATGACATCTCTGAGAGATAAAAAGAGATTATTATGGATAGGGTAGGGGGTGGGGGGGGGCAAATATTGCTTAGCAACGAGCCATTATCCGGTGAGCGACAGCCATCCATCTAAGTCTTTGCTCCCCACTGCTGAGCTGCTCGTTCCCCCCCCCCCCCCCCCCCATCCCTCTCTCTCTCTGCCACCCCCCATTCAAATACAAACAGTGATAAAGAACGGCCCAATCGCTCTTGACACACAAATAGGTTAACACAATAAAGCTGGCTTCGCCTGGCTCACTCAAGGGAGGGAAGCAATTCCAGCAGCGGGCAGGAGGTAATAAAACCGAGTGCGCGGCATGTGCACGTGCATGGTTTTGTGTGTGTGTGTGTGTGTGTGTGTGTGTGTGTGTGTGTGTGTGCTTGCATTTCTGCATGTGAGCAAAGGCAGGCATGTAGAAAGGAGATGAGCCTCAGGGCCTAATATCACCAGGGTTCTGAACCCCCCCCTCATATACTCCCCCAGACACACACACACACACACACACCTTTTCCCGTGACAACAGCAATAACACACGAAAGAAAATAACGGAAATTCCTGGCTACACTCTCGACTCTGCTAGGAAATGATGTCTGGGTATGAACGATGGATATATTTTCAGCGCACCTCCAGCGGGTCATTGACTGCCTGCTAACACAGAGAATATTGAGAATAACATCATATCAGGAGAGCGTATTTCGCCTTTCTTCACAAACCAATAGTGAGGGAGACGCAGGCAGCCTTATTCTTCAGCTGGACGAGTTTATTCTCAACTCTCCACTCACTAGATCAGCCCATTCTCTGCCGCTGGAAATAGCACGGACTCCGGTAAAACAAACAAACAAACAAGCAAACAATAACCTCCACTTTTGTTTTTAAATAAATACTGTTCTGGAATGAGAGAGACAGAAAGAGTGAAAAAGAGAAAGAGTGAAAAAGAGAGAAAGAGAGAGAGAGAGAGAGAGAGAGAGAGAGAGAGAGAAAGAGGGAACAACTTGCAAGTGAGTAACAGCGACCACTCCCCGGAACACAGCCACTATATTCTCCAGTCAGTGAAAATTCCATTACCTTACAAGCAACACGGCGAAAATTGGGTAACAGGCTGTCTGGAACACTTGCCGGTAACAGCGAGCGTGGAAGGTGTCAGACCCCATCTAGGTCATTGGTACTGACACCTCTTGCCCCCTCTGTTACTGTTTAAATGCCTGCAAACGCGGCCGTCCGTCCTTCGGAACGAACTTTGAGAGAGGAGAATGCAAATGACTTTTTTTCACTTCTTGGAAGTGATTAAGACTGTAATTAAACGGGGTGAATTTGGATGTGGCCTGGCAAAAAAAAAAAAAAAAAAGTGATTTTGTTTCGCAGCAAATGGAACAGGCCGTGTAAACAGGTCACGCAACAACAACACCCCCCCCCCCCCTTCCAAACTGTCAGAATGCCTTTAATGTGTTTTGGCAGGAACGCAAGTGCACGGCTGTTTTTCCAACTTAAGAATCTGTCCAAAACCTCGCTGTGGGGCCACTGAATTAGTCACCTATGTACCATACAGGCTTTACGCTTCAAATGTATGAGAAAGAAAACTCAAGGGTTTTTTTTCATCACTGAGTTCTAATAAAGAGGCAAAGCAAACTGACTTCATGTGATATTATATGTATATATATACTGTGTATGTGTGTGTGTATATATAAATATATATATAAATATATATATATATGTGTGTGTGTGTGTGTATATGACAACACTTTTTACACTCCCTGAGTGTAAATTCTGCTTGCCGTACAAAAAAATAGTTATATTTTGTGTAAAGCAGAATGAATTCATCATGAAAAAGAGAAAACATGAATATATTTGTTCTGCTAAATGTCAGTGGTTTGTCCTCTGGGATTCAGACCATGGCCAGCATTTAAAAGAAAAATAACATTAAATGAATGACAGACTCTTTTTATAAAAAGGTATGATATTGCCTCTATTGTTACAAGCAGCATTTACTGTATCTATACTGTATTCAAATGGATTCAAGACAACAAAGATCTGAAAGATTTTAATTAAACACTTTTTTATTTTTACTATCTGATCTCTTCACTGTTCACTGATGATCTATGTGACATTCATACCACAATTTACTTAACAATACAGTAAAGTGTTTATTTGTGACGATGACAGATTGAAGGAACCAATCTGAGGAGAGCCTGACTTAAGCAAGAACGGCAAAGAACTTCAGAGTTCATCTTGTAGTTCAAAGTTGAAGCAAGAGAGCAATAACCGCATGAGGAAGGAGCTTATTGCCAAGATTTCTTGCACATGTGGGCTAAAGTGCATGAAATGTTATTTACATATTTAAAAAAAAAAGTCTACTCCCAATACAATGCTGTGGACCAAGAGAACTCAGACAGGAGAAGGGGTGGGGGTGGGGGGGTGGAGGGGAGACAGCTCCAAAGCTGAACGGATGGCTAGCATCAAAATACGGTGTAATTGACTCTCCCCGGTGTAACATAGGAAAATTTCTCTGTCATTAGCGATTTTCCACCTGAGTACTAATGCTCAGCTCTGTCTTTCTCTCCCCACCCCAAGGCCATCTGCCCCCCAGTCCACACACACACACACACACACACACACACACACACACACACACACACACACAAAGTGACCTGCCAGACTCGGCACGTGCAGGCATCTACCAACATGATCATCGGCCTCGGTTCTGAGAGCTCCGCTGTTTCTGACCCGGCTTGTTGGCCCGCCCAACTGCCTGTCTCCCTCGCTCTCTGCCAGGACCCCCCTACACCCCTCCGAAACAAAGCCAACCCAACGCAACGCAGCCTTGTGATGGCTTCCTTATGCTTTACTCACAGTTTTGTCCATGACTTAGCTCTGACTGAAAACCTCACTTGATGGGTGGGGGAGTGGGGGCTGACTTTTCTGTCCTAGTGTTACCCTAAGCTCATTCACCAATGGGTGGGGTGCGGTGAGGGTCAGGCCCAGTATTCAGTAAAGCTGCTTTGACCCCATCTCTAGAGTAACAGGAGCTAGATAAATAAAATTGAATTGAATTGAACTGAATTGAATTGGATTGGACTGAACTGAACTGAAATAACACAGAGCTGAGTGCTCACTCACTTCCCATAATACTCTGTGATCTGTGATGAAAGTTCACGCAGCTCTGGTGGCTCTGCTTCCCCAATGCCCACTGAAAAAGATCAATGGAATCCATTCCAGTAGACCTTCATAGCATCTGCTACAAACAAAACATCATCCTGACCTGCCTTCCAGCAACAGATCCTTTTTTTCTTTGGATCAACAATTTGTTCCTCCAACAACATCCTCTCTCTCTCTCTCTCTCTCTCTCTCTCTCTCCCTGTAGTATGTGGTAAGCAACGTGTTTCTGTTCGCTCACAGTCGATTACCCATAAACCTGCCAGCATGTGTGATTGCAGCCTCAGAAGTGGATCTTAATTCATACCCCATTTAATCTGGAGCTCATCCCTCCGCTGCGTCTTCAAGCTTTTAAACGACAAACACGTCCACGGGTATTTCACTCATTCTGACGAGGGGTAATATGCCTGAGGGCCGTCTCTTGGGAGTCTGCGAGACTTGAAGAGAATTTGATAGGACATGAAATGTCCTTTTTTAGAGACGTCTTAACACATTAGAATCCAGTCGTGGGAATGTATTACCATCCACCACGCACAGTAAAGTATTTAAAACCAGATTTGAACGTACTCAAAGAGCAAGACGTCGTTATTAACAACGAACGTCTGTATGTAGCCCACACTCATCAGTTCGACAATAAACGTCAGCGCAAAGATAACTTCATTCGAAACAGCAAGCGATTAACTTGATGACAGACGCGCAAATAAATAAATAAATAAATACATAAATTCATGGCTATGAAAACTAGCATCTGTTTCAAGCGAAAGCAAAAATACAAGAATCGAACAACTAAAACCACAACGGTGCTGGAGCACACCTCAGCAGCACACGCAACTAATTACCTCACATTTTAATTTTGCAAACGACAGCATTTGCATAAACACAGTTCCTTTCCGACAGTTTTAATCAATCTCACATACCAGAGGTACGTAGACGAAATGCGTTCGTTGGTTGACCTAAGTATTTAATGTACCGACAACTGGAAGACAGGAATGCTATAAAGGAGTACATAAGACAACTACCACTGCAGGTGCTCTAGGCGCACAGATGTTGGGGATATTAGCATTGTGCAAGCAGTTACAGGGAGGGAGGGTGGAAAAGAGACGAGAAGCGAGGGATTACCGCGAGTAGAGATATAATAGCGGAGCCAGAACAATGCCGCCTCCTTAAAACTCGATACTCACTGGGGAAGCACTGCAGGGGAGCGTACGAAATAATAATGTAATCCATTTTGCTGCACTTTGCTTGTTGCAAAGAGACTGAAATTTTCTCTCTCCTTCTGGCAACACCCTGTGAATATCTATACGCCTCACAAAGTAATCCATTGGAAGAACAAACTATGAGGACTTTTCAGCAGTAAGAACAGATTTAGCTGGCACGGGTCACAGAATTTGGAGGTCAGTAAATAACGGGCTTGGTAGAAAGATTTTTTTTTTTTGGTTATTTTGGCCTTGCCAAAGGTGCTGGAAACGGTTTGTGTTTTCTGCACACACCAACACAGATGTTACAGATGGGGGGTGGGGGGTGCGCCACTGAAACAGGTACAAGGTCAAAATCAAGCACTATTTGCTAAGCGCCCCACAAGCTGTCCAACTTTGGCCGCTACACACCACTGACCCTCCCCGACATACACAGACGGCCGGAAAAGCACAAATTCCCAACGGTAGAGACCTTGAGCTCAGTATTACAACACAAACAATTCCAAAACTGAGATATCACAGGAGTACAACCGCCCGTTAAAGATGTTTGTCATTTTATGATAAGGCTCTTATTCGTGCTGGTCGTTGTTCTCCTATCAAAAGACGGACGGCGCGAGGAAGCTATCAGATCACGGCAAACTGCTCTGACGGAGAGAGAGAGAGAGAGAGAGAGATTGGAGATTGGATCCTTGCCTAATGAGGTAGTGTTTGGATACTCTGGAGAGATAAGTTCAAGGACCATGTCCGGTCCTGTCCAGTCAACCAAAGGAAATAAACAGATTGAGTACAAGATTGCCTGATATAGACCAAGCTGCGGAACTGGCAATGTCTTTATTGACTCATCTTGGCAAGCTCGTTTTCACATTTTAGGACCACCTTCTCGAATCAGTGCTTGTATCTCTGCTTTTTTTTGTGCTACACAGAAATTGTATGTGGAACATAAGGGAACGGATGTCCGCACTCAGTGTCCCTTCGAACTTTTACATATTAACTGAAGATTTTCTGTGGGAATGCGTTTTAACGTTGCACCCTTAATGCTTTTCTTCATTACTACAGCACTTAGGCTACATCATACCTCTGGAGTTAATGTGGACACCTAATACAAATGGAATTCAAAGTTAAGCACGGCTTATAAATTAGCTAACTTTGTTGAGTGGCAAAGATTGGTGTCTTGCCTCATTTGGATACCTTTAAGATGAATTACACTACTTTGCTTAGAGTTTGAGCAAGTTATTTCGCTTCAAAGTTCAATAAGGTGACTAGAAGACCAAAACAATCGCAGCAGCATAATGACAAGAAAAGAAATTAATTCAGGGAGCAGGAAATTAAACTTTTAGGCTACCATTTAGGCCACCAATATGAAGATATTCATGAGAAAAGTCTGCGTAATCTCAGTCGGCTGCAGTTTTTAATAAGAAAAAGGGTACAGTCTTTCCTCCCTGGGGCTATCAATCAATCAATCTGAAATTTTATCTCCGTATTCAAATTGAGCGAGAGCTCGAGCTTCCTTTGAGTTCCTTAATAATATCCCCGCGAAATTAAACTATCCATCAATATCTGCCGCTCCGACATAAAAATGCATAACCGTGGGACGTCAATATACCTTTATTACTGCGCCTTAAAATCCCACTCTTATTAGAACTCATAATTAAGATATTTCCCGTAAAATATAACTTTTGGAGTCTGAACTTTGGATGAAATTGTTTTCATCCATTAAAAGGCTACTAAATCGCTGACACAGAATAAGCCGTATTTTTGGATGAGTTTCATAGTCGCGCTGTCCTTCCAAAACATCGTCAGAATTGGTTTACCGATGCAGGCCTCATTTCCAGCTATGACATCTCTGCCGAACACTCACTTAATGAGACAACATCGTATTTATTAAATCACTGTCCAATCTCCAAAAAAGGACATGGTTTATGTATGCCTCAGAATCATCCAAGAAGCAGTATAAGTCGCAAACCTCAGCAAAAGTGAAAATAATAAGGGGGGGGGGGGGGTTGCTACACTCAACAGTGACCTACATTAAACCTTAGCTATTGTATCCACCCCAAGGCTCTACAACCCCCTGGACGGGAAGCCAGGCTGTGTTAACGGTAATATTATGCTCGGAGAACTATTTGTTTAGGCGAGAGGCTGCCACAGAGCTAATACAGGCACAATTTGCTCAGCGGGTCATGGAAGTGCAGTGTGGTGAAGGAAACGAGGCGGTTCTCCCCCCTCGGGTGATGCCTCCATCTCATACATCAACGGATGTTTTATTCAATAGAAAGGCGCAAGCTCCGCGACAGGTGCTGCCTCTGCGGGCCAGTAGAGCCGGGTTCTCGATTGCGGAGCGCCCGTATTGTAGCTTAATGAGCTTGCCAAAGCCCCGAGGTAGTGGCCTGCGTACCTTAGCCGAGCTGAGAAAGAACGTTAAGCTCTTAAAGTGATGACTTGCAACAGAAAGGTCCACCGTGAAGAAACGCGGTTATCATCATTTTCAGTGGATTCCCAACAGTGACGGGGGGAAAGTGTTTGAGAGTTTGGGGGTGCACTTGGCCCGGGAACTTATGCTTTCAGACCAGGAAAAAAATGTCTAAAAGTCAATCGGGCCTGTTTATCTCTGTTATTAAGTTACATTGCAGATTTCCAGACGTTCTGCATGAATGCAAACAAATTATTTGGGGTTGGGGCCGAAAGTTAAGCCTTTCCTCTCAGGTCCAAAAACAAACCATAGTCTGTAACACATTAGTTTCTTCAAGAAAAAAACATTTATTTTACCAACTCCGTCAACGATTATACACTCAAATAAAGACATGCGCCCCGGGGTGTACTTTAACCAATTTTGAAAAGTGCGTTTCCAGATTAGATGGTATAAAGATAGGGTATGCAAAGCGTCGGTTCTTAGAAACTGCTCAAGGCTACAAATGATGCATGAAGAGAGACAGCACTTGTTCACTGACATCCAAGACCCACAATGATAACCGTCAAGCCTTTATGTGGAAAAGCCTCTTCAGTGATACACACTAACAGAAACGGATCCATTACTACTTTCTGGCCTCTATAAAATGTTTCTGTGGGACCACAAGTCTTCAGGCAAAGTTACTGATCAAAGTTTTACACATCTCCATAAGCCACGATCCACTCATTCATGGACTATTTAAGAGACAGGCAAAGACGTCAAACAACAAGCTAAGCGACTGACTGAAACTATTCAACCCTCTCCAATTGTTGGAGAGCGATTAGATGACACGGACTGCGTGAGACAGAATTTCACGTCGAAATTCCGAGTCTCGCGCCTGCCAAGAGGGCTTAAATCTACTTTGAACACCATCTATCACCTGCTACTGACAGCACATTTAATTGTCGAAAATTCTTTAGCATGCATACGGTGACGCACATCAAAGGAGTTCCTGGGGGCCACTGTTAGCCCACACATCCATTTTACAACACTTCCTTTATTGTAGGTAGGCTAGTGCAAAGAAACAAAGGTAGACTATGCGCTGTCTGATACGGGACACTTCCCATCGTAAAGTTTCTTTCTGCATCGTTAAATTTGCTAAAACAAGTAAGGCATTATTCAAATGAATTTTTAGAACCAGCTCCAAAACCCGACTCGCCGTTCACTTATTACCAGCCGACATGTCGCCTTCTAGCGAGCGCTTATCTTGAAATGCAATGGTGCGACACCGACCGCAGCCAGTCTACGCGGAGCTGTTAAACAGCCATCAAAGTCGTTATTGCGATAGTGCGGCACAGCTGAAGTAAATGTGCTGACCTAGACCAACGAGTTTCGTTGTCTAGATTGAGATGAAGATAAAGGGAAAATGAATGATATTTACCATAAATTGTTTTGTTGCAAAGGCTAGACTTCCATGCAGGTTCTGACGCCGGACAATCAGCTTGCGGGGACGTTGCAGCCGTGAGAGAATTTCAAAAGCTAAACATCCCGTTGACAAGAGAATAAAATGGAATGTGAATAATCCTTTACAAATATTAGTAACGAGTTTATTCCTCCTTTTTAGATTTCTTGTACATTCTCAGCGGACAAATAGTCAAATCCCATAGAGGAACCTCTTACGCTGATTTTTTCTTTCCCTGGGAATGTAGTTATCCAAATGTGATTGTTTCCGCTATATTTCCCCAATATCTTGCCTTTGTTTTATTGTGGTACGAGTGGGAAATGGGTATGAACGACGTTAGCAATTCCGGGAACGTTTTGTGTCAGTCGGTCTCCGTTAATTGCGAGCTCAGCCAAGCATTCGCAACCTTTCGCCCTCCTCTGCAAAGTATCGAAGCGATTCCGTCTGTCTCACTGTTATCCGTTGATTCCCGGGAGTTATTTCCAAAATAAGGCTTGTTAGAAAATGGAAAACTCTTTCATCAAAATGACAGCTATTCTCCAACACAATTGACACAGATTATATAAATAAATAAGTGCTCCAACGATTTAATTAATTGCGACTCGCAATCTTCTTAATCAGCACAGCATAGAGGCTTTCGCGTGCAATCAATAGTAGGCTATAAAATATCTTGGGTTGTTGAAATCTCTTAGTCATTCAACACGTTTTAAGGCTTTATCCGTTTGAATACACCGCAGGTGCCTGAATTTAATAGAGGGTGTTTAATTCGGACGAGAAATCACCGTTTGTCTGCACTTCCAAGTGGCCGTGCTTGCATTCCGTTTTCGGAAACCCTTCTTCGTCGCGATTTTAACTCTGATGTTCAGTAGTATGTATCCTCCGAAGGTTACAAATTCTCGTCCCGTTTTTTTTAACGTAAATACTAATCGAAAGATGATTATATCAAATGAATAGTTTGGCTGTATTCGACAGCTCTCAGCGCGCACACAGGCATTCAGCTTCTCCCCTTCGTCCGGGCTGCTGAAACTGACAATAACCCGGAACGGTGCAGACTCTCACGGTTCCACAGACCGCCCACCAACCAATCAGTGCACAGAGGGAATTTAAACATTCCCACGGGTCGGCCAATCATGGGTAATTGAGGGTTGTTACCACGGTGACGCTGTCAGCGTCTAAACATCATGTTTGAAACCACGTTGATTATGATATAAATGAAGCTTGAAACGACTAACAACGCAGAGCATAAATGTCTAGAAAGATCAATGAGTGAGTTAAACAGTTGAAACTACTAACAACAAGAGAACATAAATGTCTAGAAAAATCAGTGAGTGAGTTATCACGCACTCTCAGTCCGCAGATTAGGTTAAACTCTGCTTTAAAGCGTCAAAATTTCATACTGAGTGCGGCACATGCTTTTGCGTTTTTGTTGCTAATTCTCCGCTGGCCGATGCTTATACATAAAACCTTGCAACTGCATTATTGTACAAATTAGTGCTTTTATATTCGTATATTCGAATTTTTACGCACACCGATGTAAGTACTGACTTTGTAAATGCTATGACTACTGTCAGACATCTCCGACTCGCTCATCTTGAGTAAACTGTGAGGTAGAACGCTAGTCTGCTAACTCCCCCTTAAATGTGTACCTTGAATTTAAGGAGGCGTTGGTTGTTTGCATGTCATTCGTCTGCAAAAGCCAGATTCCATATTCTGAGAGCTGATGTTTGTTTGTTTTAACATTTGTCTTGGTGAGCTATGCAGTCATTTGTCTGACAGAAACTTTTTAATGTGACGTGTGATGTCTTTAGAATATTGAAGACAGGATCTATTACAAAATAACAAAGCAATTCTTGAAGCACTACATCATAATTCATCCAACAGAAAATTCATATTCTCTGATCTTGAAGTTGACATTTTGCTTATGCAAGTTCTGCTGCATAAATTATTCATCTTTTTCTTTCTTTCTTTTTTTTTTTTTTTAAATCTACATATATATTCATCCACATCCTCCAAGCCTAAGGGATCAGCTTGGTGCTTGTGTCCTGTCCTACTGCAAATTGGGACCTAGTCTAATCAAAGCCGAGTAAAACACGCTCTGAATATTTGTTTAGTCATCTGCTTATCGCACCACCTGATCAACTGCCCCCGTTCACATGTCCCATCTAACGCCTGCCAGAGCCCCGCTCAGCCTTGCCTTTTAAATTAATTACAAACAACCCGTCCACAGCAGAACAGAAATGCACTGATTCACAACTTGGGGGGGGGGGGGGGGGTTGGAAAATGAAATTAAATCCATTGTGACAAATGTCCTTTGGGACGGAGACAGATCTATGAAGTCGTAAGCCGCATTTCAAACGAATTCCCGTGGAACGTTAAGGGATCTCAAAGTTGCTCCGTGGAAAATACTTGAGTCCTTTCGTTTTGTTTTTTGGTCAGTTTTTCTACGGCGATGATGGCCTCTGTACTGGGCTCTTAGTGTCTCTGACAGGGCCGAGGGAAAGGCAAGGCTGACCGTGAAGGAGCCGCAGGGCAGATGTGGGCGATTAGATAGAGTGAAATTGGTGACCTGGCTGCTGATGGATTTCTGAGAGCCCCCGCCCCCAGTCGCCCCCCTCCCCTACCCCCACCCCCCTGGATAATGCTCCAGGGGTCTTCCCATCACTATGGGTGGCAGAACCTGAACCTTCAGGGACAGATTATCGCAGGCCCCATCAGTGAATTCGCTCATACCTGTTTTTAGAGTTAAAACGGCACTGTGTGATGTTGAGGATGACATACGTTTGAAATGGAATTGACTTTGTTGTCTCAGTTTTATATGGCAAAGCACGCAGTTTATTAATAATGACGGTTTTACAGAATGTGATTGATCATTCTCTGCGCTGTCCAAGGACACGCCGTCTAGTTTGTTCTAAAAAGCAATAGTCGCAACACTTTAAAAGTGATACAGACATAAAAAAAAAAGAATATCTCCGGTTACCAGTTTAAAGGTTGATGGAAACCATTTGAAGTAACACTTGCTTTACAGTATTTCTCTTAATCTCTTCTATAAATAGATTTTATGCAGAGGATCTCATAATAATAATAAAAAAAGGGTTTTGTCTGTCTCAGGTTCATTTCTAGTCTCTCCTTTCCAAAGCTACGGGCTGTGTCCTGTTACAATTTGTTCCTGGGGCAAAGTGAAGTGGGTTTAATTGAGCGAAGTTGGAGTCGTCACAAACAGCAAGGTAACAGTTAAGAGAGGGAAGAAAAAAAAAAAAAAGAAAGAAAAATCAATGCCCGCAGAGGAATGGAAAAAAGAGATAACATTGATTTATCTGCCATCGATAGACTGAGATCAGTGCATCGTGCCCCCGGGTGAAATATGCCCTGACTGCCAACGGACAGGGCAGGGAGGAATCTGAAAAGGTGTCAAGTGCTTAGAGGACACAGTGTGTGTGTGTGTGTGTGTGTGTGTGTGTGTGTGTGTGTGCGTAATGTGAGTGAGTGAGAAAGAGTGAAGGGGGGGAGAGAGAGAGAGAGAGAGAGAGGTGGAACACACAGTGGAGGGCAAGGGCAAAATGATATGATTAAAAAAAAAAGCCGCGGATATAATCTGATGAGAGCATGGACACGGACAGGGGGATTGGGGGAGTGGGGGGGGGGTTGTGTTCTTACGTTTTTGAGGAGCTTTCCAGAAATCAAAAATGCATTAGCTCATTTCAGATGGCGTGCATCTCTACTTGCCTTAGGCCATGGTAGTGGAGGTCAAAGATGCACTTTCCCCCACAGAAATCAGCTAGTCTACTCTATTCAATACTGACACTAACACACAACATAACACGAGCACTGATTAGTGGAACCGATGAAATTTTCCATCAGTCATTAGGCATCTCACTTTGAACAAATAGATCAGCATATGGATAAATGCATGTCTAAACAAACAAACAAACAAACCGATAAATGAGGTAGACTAATTCTCAGTGCAGTGCCCAGATATGTGGTGCCCTGAGCGATTTTTTTTTCTTTTCCTTTTTTTTTCTAGACGTGACATGAAGCGTGAGCCTCAAAAGTCTTGTTTTTGTAAAAGCTTGTCTACATTCGAAACAGTTTTGCTTTTCAAACGACAAAGAAAATTGTCTAGACACTGATACAGTTTAGTTGTTAAAAGAACACATCAAGTTATGACAAGTGGTTACAGCATGCTATTACCTGGGTTAACGTTATTGTGTTATTTACCTTTGTTCTGGATTGTTCTTTCACGTTCAGTCACTCACACACACACACACACACACACACACACACACACACACACACACACACACACACATGCACAAATTCGTGCTCACACACAAAGGTGTATTATGCTTTAGATCTTGAATAAACGATGACTTTCTCTTTGTTCCTCCTGCCTGTTTCCTGTTGTCTGTGTGCCGTTAGCCGCGAGTCTGACTGAAATGAGGAGGACTCATGCTAGGTGCAGTTCCTGTGCCTTTAGGTGGGAGAACCCAGTGGGAACCACCTGGGTCGTAAAAGAAAAAAACAAAAAAAACAAAACCAGGAGCCAGGCTCTCAGGCTTTTATCTGCGGCCAGGAACCAGACGGCAGGATGTGAGATTGCGTCCTGTGTCAATAGCAATCTGTCTCTGTGAGACACTCGCTTAATAAGAGCACCAATGAGACCCTGGTACATGGGCTCCAAGGGAAAGAGACATCCTGGGTTAGCTTAGTCACAGAGGCGTAAAGTCTGGGTTTTTTTTTGGGGGGGGGGGTTGATTCACAATTCTATTGTTGTCATACAGACTGTAATCAGTCATGATTAAGATATTGAAGGATTTGGCAAATCCTATCATAGCCTGATAGCTCTTTTTTTAAAAAAAAAAAAAAAAATAGAGAGAAAGAAAGAAAAGAAAGTAAAACTCTCTTGGTGCTTTCAGCCGCAGCTGTGCTCTTTGATTTTGGTGGCAATTGTCTGACTCCTGTTTGTAACGTGCAACTGGCGAAAAAACACATTTGTATTTTGCTGTGTGTGTGTGTGTGTCTGCGTGTGTTTGTGTGTGTCTGCGTGTATGTTTGGTCTCAGAAAAGCTGAGCAGCTGTTCTAAACAGTGCTGCCAAAACCAGTCCACTCTCACCTTTTCTTCAGAAGTGCTCCATCACCATCGCCTTCCTCTCTCCGACAATGCCAGCCTGTCCCTGACTCTGACGTGTGCGTACTGGTGGTCCAGACAGGTCAAAAAAACTCTCGCCCACGTCCACTAAAGCAAACTCCAAACTACATGGACAGACTGGACCGGCGCCCCTGAAGCAGAAAGTGTTGCTGGTTATGCTATCATAAAAATAAATTAATAAAAGTGTTTACAAATTGTGAAAAGTAACGGTTGAACTGGGCTGTGAAAACAACTACTTCTTTGAACAGATTTTTTGTTGAGAGAGTCTCCAGTGAACTGAACAATTGTGCACCAGAGGAACAACATAAAAAAAAGACAGAAAAAACAGAAATGACAAGTAACAGAATTTTAATGTTCAAATGCCAGTGTCTCCAACTTCCATTTTTACCAACTAAACTAAACTGCAACTTTTTTCAGCTGTAGTAACATTGTCACTTCTATCTATCCCTCCTTCTCTCTCTTTCCCTCCCTCTCTCTCTCTCTCTCTCTCTCACACTCTCTCTCTATCTCTTTATCTGTTTAGTTATAGTAGGAATGTCAGTGTTTGTAGTTGTGCTGTTTTTCAGGCATCGTATTCACTGTTGTCTGTCTGTGTTTGGTTAGAGTAAAGGCAAGAGGAGGATTACTGTCTCATCAGTTTCAGGAGAAAACTCAGCTCTGCTCTGTTTAGGACCTTCACCTGAGAGAGAACCATCAGTTCTTACAGATCCTAACTCTCTCTCTCTCCGTCTCTCTGTCTCTGTCTCTCTCTCTTTCTGTCTCTCTCTCCTTCTCTCCCTCTCTCTGTCTCCCACTCACTCTCTCTCTCTCACTCTCGCTTTCTCTCTCTCTCTCTCCAGAGAGGGATCTCTGATGGGGAGATCCCTGGGTTGACTGAAGGGAGACTTAAGGGAGCATAAGTCATCTCCTCTTCCAAGTTACCATGGTGAGGCAAACTTAAATTTATCATAACAAAACTGTAAAATTGTCACATTGACAGCCACAGTATTATTGATTTGTCTCGATATATATGAAATTATAAACTAAGAACAAATCCATGGCCCCTCCCTCTGTTTCTCCCTAATTTGTAACATCTGTAATCTGGTATGTCCCTCCTCTGCGCTGCTGTTGTGTCGGCGGAGGTGAGTGGGCCTAGCCCAGACTTTTTCTTTCTTTCTTTCTTTTTTTTTTTTGTAACTCTACGTGTCCTGCATTTTCGTGCGGGCCGACGCAATCAGGAAGGTGTGTTATTCACGTAGATCTAGCTCACTACATAACAGGACCTCTGACCCTTGGAGGTGACCCCTGAGGACTGAGAATGAGAGTGATCGTTGCCTGCACACCTCACCTCGTGTCCCGCATCAGTCACCTTGACTTGAGCTCCGGGTCAACACATCTAGCACATTTAGTTACGCCAAGCACCTGCACTGTATGTGTGTGTGAGTAAACTGTCCTGCACTGTAGATGTGTGTGTGAGTAAACTGTCCTGCACTGTATGTGTGTGTGAGTAAACTGTCCTGCACTGTATGTGTGTGTGAGTAAACTGTCCTGCACTGTAGATGTGTGAGTGAGTAAACTGTCCTGCACTGTATGTGTGTGTGAGTAAACTGTCCTGCACTGTATGTGTGTATGAGTAAACTGTCCTGCACTGTATGTGTGTGTGAGTAAACTGTCCTGCACTGTAGGTGTGTGTGAGTAAACTGTCCTGCACTGTAGATGTGTGTGTGAGTAAACTGTGGGAGTTCAATTTAACATTTACATTTAACATTCTCGATCACAGGAACCCCCAAATATAGTTTAACTCATTCACTTACGTGCTTTAAAAATAACTCAAATACACACCACTTTTGTCTCCAAATTAGAAAACGATTTTGAGGTAAAAAAAAAAAACTCTCTCTATATATATATATATATATATATATCTCCCTTTTGGGACATAATAAAAACCCGCATGACCTCTCTTACATTTTTGAAGAGATTTTGAGGAACATGAATCAAAACTCAATGCGTCAGAAAATTCATTTTTAAGAAATTTTTGACCACAAAGGAGTCGACCTAAACAAAAAAAAAAAAAAAAAAAGACGGACCCGACGCGGCGCCACGGCGTTGTGCTGGATACGCGTCGTTTTTTTGAGCGGAGTTCGGCAGGGGTGGGGGAACCGAACCGTCTAAAAAATGTGGGCGCGGGAAAAAGCCTCTGTTAAAAAGAAACATGCAATCAAACGCACAAAGGGCGGGGAGGGCGGGGGCATCCCAGCTGATGTAAGCAGCGTGCAATTAGAAAGGTTACAAAATGGAAAGCTGCACAATTAAAGAATCCATTTCCCATTCTCAGGATATAATTGACTCTGAAAGTGTTTTTTTTATTGCTATTCAGCTTATGCTGTGCCACAGAAGGAAAAAAAAAACAGAGAGCAGAGAGAGAGAGAGAGAGAGAGAGAGAGAGACCCAGAGAGAAGCTTTTAGCACGATAAGAACCAGGTGTTCATTTCTATGGCTGACTCCACGGTCACACGCCTCTCTCAAAGTCGCAGACTTAGTAATGTTAGGAAGATACTGTCTCTCTTTTTCTGTCAAACAGATGCTGATGGCTGTTACTCAGCCTGTCTCTCTCTCTCGCTCTCTCTCTCGCTCTCTCTCTCTCTCACTCTCTCTCTGGCTTTGTCTGTCTGGTTTTCTTTCGGGCAGGACTGCTGTCTGTCACTGATTTGTATCTAGATATTTCCAATATTCATGTGAACGTTTTGGTTTTTTTTTTTGTGCCGCGTTTGCCTGGCGTGCACCTGCTCATTTGTGACCCTGAGAAATCTCTTGGCCTAATTCTACTGAATTATCCTCCGGTTTCCACTGCGAAGCTTCGCCTATCTATTAATCTAACTTGCCATTTTACTGTCTCTTCTCTCTCTTTCTCTCTCTCTCTCTCGCTCTCTCTTTTTCTTAAAGGTTGGCTGCCTCTCCTCCCCTCTCCATCTGTCAGTCAGCCTTTGTGTGCAAATCCCCTGTCTTTTTCCCTCTGCACAGTATCATGCAATTTCAACACCATTTGTTTCACAGCTGGCATGAGCAATGGTTAGCCACTCTCCTCCAGCTAGCCCTCACACTGGTAATCATATATCTTCCTTCTCTCTCTCTCTCTCTCTCTCTCTCTCTCTCTCTCTCTCTCTCTGTCTCTGTCTCTCTCTCCCCTTTTCCTTTCATCTTTTCACCCTTAAGACCCCCGCCCCTCTTATTTCTCCTAAAATGTTCCCTTTCCTTGTCCCCCCCACCCACCCCCTCCCCATTTCACATTCATTTCCTTTTTGACTCTAAAATTAGTGCTCTGTCTGTGCAGAGAAGCAGGTAGGTGTTGTGGCGGCCCAAAACGACTGTCTGCTTCACACCTGAAAATCAATTTGTCCGCAGTTGTGTCTCTCTCAATACGGCCATTATTATTCGCTAATACCTCGGGTGTGACGGGGATGGGGTGGGAATGGGGGGGGGGGGGCCCTCTGTCCCTTCCCCCAACTCTCACCTCTCCTTAATTAGCTTCTGTACAAGGCCACTCGGTCTGCTTAAATGGTTGTTAGTTATGTTTCTGTCTCTTTTTTCTCCCCCTTGTGTGTTAACACAAAGAGAAAGCCTTAAAAAGCAGCATCTGTTATCTCTCTCTCTCTCTCTCTCTCTCTCTCGCTCTCTCTCTTTCTCTCTCTCTCTCTCTCTGTCTGAGCATCTCTGAGATTGCAAGTCATTTAAAAAAGAACACCCCCCCCCACCCCCCCCCCCCCCCAAAAAAAAAAACCCAGCACTGTCTCCGTTTCACATTTCTTGCTTATGCAGTGTCTTGCCAGTGAATTTTCTTTTCACTCTATCGGACAACTCAAGCTGGATCTGATTACACTTTGAGCTGTCTCAGTCCACAGAGGGCAGCCGGACTGTTCTCATCTTCTAGCGCAATGATGCTAACGTGAGTTAAACTTAACCAACTAGCAATGCATTTCTTGCCATTGAAAATACGCGAGTCCGCGGAGAGGAGCGTTCTCGTGAGTCACAGCTACGTTATCAAACGTTGCGATGATTCGCTCAGCCTGGGTAACCTTTTTATCAGTGACTCTGAAACACATTTTCGTCCCCATAATATGGGCACAAAAGACAATCAGAAATATGAGATAGATAATATAGATGTAGAATGTGAATCACCTGTTTCTATCAAGCCTGTGTAATCAGCTGTCAAATCTCTCTCTCTCTCTCTCTCTCTCTCTCTCTCTCTTTCCAGTCTAGAGGCCCTCTGGGCCTGTATTTTAACCCGATGCTCGAGGTTTCAGCTTCTGCTATTGACACCTCTACTCCAACTGCAAATGGTGGCAATCCGTTGCCCCGGCAACCGCTGTCCCTTCTGGCTCCTGTTATGCTAATCCCGCGGAGGGGAAAGGGCTGAAAGTTAAGAAAGCCAGCCAAGCCACTTTACACAGTCTTGTGAAAGGGTCCAGGGGTTTAATAGTGCCGGCTGCTAAGAGACTCAGACGACAATAGGGGCCAGAGCTGCCTTTTCTCTCCGGTGTGTGGTCAAAAAAAAAAAATCAGCTCAATCAGCTAGCATGTTCTGCCAGAAACCAAAATGAAATGAGTACATAAATAACTAAATAAATAAATAACTAAATAAATAAATAAATAAATAAATACAAATTAGACATTCATGTTCCGACTTTGGTTTAAACGTTTATTTTGCTTGCCTCTTTGGTGCAGAGCCTTATAAATGATAAAACTCAAAACTTCAAATATACGCTTTAGGGGAATGAGAGAAGATAGGGTACCAACGCTCTCTCTTTTTTTTCGATTAATTGCATTTTTGAGTCGAGTCTTTGTCCCAGAAGGTTCCTGAAAAGCGACGCATGTATCACCGTGGGCTGCCTGTCTGTTCAGATTGGCCTCAGAGAACCCTTGTATCTAATAGAAAGCAGCCGAACAGATGGGACACAAACAGCACTTTCCTACACCTCTGGGTTAAAGGCAATTTTTTCCCCTTCCTCCTCTGAACTTCTCAGATTACTTCCCCGGCCTTTCAGGCGAGCTCTCTTCAAAGGACTCTGGGTTATCTTCATCAAACCCCACCAACAAAACTCCTCCTCTACTCTCCTCTCCTCACCTCATTCGCCCACACACACACACACACACACACACACACACACACACTCTCTCTCTCTCACACTGTCTGACTTTTCAACAATGGAAGGTGAGGGCAAGGCCTATATCACTAATTGCAGCTGGGAGTTTGGAGGAGGGGGGCCAAGGCGGGACTAAGAAAAGAAAACCGATGTTAAGACGATACAAACAGTCATTTCATCCATTTGATGTTCTTTTAATGTGTTTTTAAGCATGTGTTTTTCGAAAGCCCTTTGTAACTGTGTGGTATGTTCTTTGTGGATACGATTGTTGTCATACTCTATTTTTTTTTTTTTTTTTTTACAGTGGCAAATTTTTCAACCCCTGTTTTACAAACAAACCAATTTAAGGCTCATTTTTACTATTCTCCTGACACGTTTGAGAATCTGCCCACATCGTAAATAAAACAAAGGAATTTTCCTCTGCAAATTAACCAGGGGAATGTACATGGTATACAGCAGGTTTGTTATTTTATGGTCTCTGGTAGTTTTCTTTCTTTTCGTCTCTAATTGTTGGTTGGACGAAAGAAAGAAAGAAAAAAAAACCCCAGTCGTGTCTCGCATTGCTACGTGTGGCCCAGGTGATGAAGGAAAAGCCACGGCGGTGCTGAAAAAAAAAACCCCTCGACATCCTCGTTGTTTATCGCCCCATTAACAAACAAACATCGGGGCTCATCTGACTAGAGGGGAAAAAAAAAACCAAAAAATAAAACTGCTGACCGAAAACGTGACGATTAATCACCATGACAACCGGCCTTGATAACAAAATGCTAGATGGGTTTCTGGAGATGGGAGGCAGACCTTTGGGAAGAGCAGAATGGGAGAAGGGGGTTGGAGGGTGTGTGGGATGGGGGTGGGGGGGTGGGGGGTGGGGGGGGTGGTTGAGTGGGTACATTTAAAGAGCATTGTGCTAAATTACCAGCCTTTTATGTGTTGCGGCAGAGAGAGGAACTGCTCTGCATACCAACCGAAGGGTTAAGCGCGTCCCCGAGGTAATTACGACCAATCGCGGCGGCAGTTAGCAATTAGTGGATTAACCGTAATGAGTCTGCCGTTACCATGACGACGGTGTTTTAGAGATGACACTCGTCAAAGTGAAGAACACTTCGGGAGAACGAAGAGAGAGAGACTGTTTCATTAGAGGGGAGAGAGAGAGAGAGGAGAGAGAGAGGAGAGAGGGATAGAAGAGTGGGGGAGAAGAGGAGGTGGGTGTGAGGAACAACAACATCAACAACAACAACAACAACAGCAATAAAAAATAGTTTGGTCCATTTAATTATCTGTGTGTGATAATAAACATGATTTGTTTATCCAGATAAACTTAAAACAAGCCAACAGAGTAATTAACCCCGAAAAATCAAACACGACCGTTGGTGCCACTCATTCGCGGAGGTGAAAGCTCTCAGTGACAGCGAATGGTATTCAGCGTGGGTGGCATGAAGAACCCGTAGGTCCTCTGTTTTCGGGACATGTTGCAGAAATTGTTATAAAATTGCTTGACATTACAAGCTACGTGGAGCCTAATCAGCAACAAGCAGACAGGTGCGATGCTCTGAGTATGTTAATCACAAAAGGACGGACACCCCCCCCACCCCCGCCCCACCCCCCCAAAAAACCCAGAGGGGAAGTGGAGATTGATGGGGGAACGTAAAGATGGATGAAGAACTGTAAAGGAAAGGGAAAACTGTACGCTAGCCCATATTTACACAGTCATTTTGTGATGTTGTTATTAAATGTATGTCTTTCAGGAACGCAAAACATTGTGTAGGACATGTCTAAGAGTACAGCGCTGAGTCAGCGCAACGTGGTAGCAGTTCCCCCGATGAACTATTTTAACAAGTGAACGGAAAGGGAAAGTGGATGTAATTATCG
>NC_044508.1:4539297-4546797 GCF_902362185.1 Chanos chanos | reverse complement strand
CTCTGGGCGGGGCACGTTTGTCATAATCTATCGGCCCCAGCGCTTTCCGCGTATTGAAGGAGAGGACAGAAAATCGATAGATTGAATTGGGCGGCCAACGCTCCGCAGAGAGAGAGGCATAGAGTGAGAGAGGACTCCTTACCCCTGGCTTGACTGGCCAAGACCCCCCCCCCCCCCCCCCCCCGCGCCTGCCCGACACCCCCACCCCACCCCAGTCAAGGATAGCTTTTTCTCCTGGCTGGCTCGCCAGATTCAATTTCATCAGCAGAGTTTGAAATAGTCAGGGGTTTTTATTTTAGGGATGAGGTTTTTGTCAGACTCCACACAAACGCAGAGACGTTATGGACATTCTCTGTGAAGTGGTTTCTCTGGCCGACCCTGTAACCTGGTCTCACAGTGTGAGTTCTACCACACGTGGTAACACCCCCCCACCCCCCCCAGGCCCTGGATTTGGGGAAAGGGGAGAAGGTCTGAAAGGTCCCAAACCATACGAAAGAGGAATAAAAAATAAAACACTTCTGATTAGAGCTGGTCACCACACACACACACACACACACACACACACACACCTGCGTTTTCACCAAAGAAACTAGCCACTGCTGTGGTTAGAAATGATGTATTTTTGACACTGTGGAAATAACACATCCCTATCTTTGTTAATCTCAACTGTCCTCCTACACAAGAGGCACTCACTCATGATAGCTCTCTGTGTTAAACGCACTTTAAATTAAAGATAGTGTGATTGTTTAAAGTGTTTGTTTGTTTGTTTGCATTACGATTGTGACTGTGAGAAGACTCTTCTGGTGATTATACCCGACGACCTGTTTTTCGGTCTGTCCTGCCATGAACAGAATGTTAAATGTCTGTCACTGCGCATACTTTCATACTCCTTTAACACTTGTTTCTGTTTGAGTTCTTCTAGAACCGAATTTGGACTGTGAAATATCTGAACACATGTGTATGAATAAACTTCGGTGGGAAGGGGCGGGGGGGTAGGAAACGCGGCGTTTGAAATGACAGAGACTATCCCTGACACCGCGGGGAGTAAAAACACGTTCAGAGTAAATACCCTGACGAGGACTTTGAGAAGTGTGACTTGATTATGTTGCATATTATATGCACTCATCGCATTAAGTTGGAAACAGCTGAAGGACATCCGCAATATCAGAGGCAATTATGAAATCACAGATTCCCTCTCTCTCTCTCTCTCTCTCTCTCTCTCACACACACACACTCACACACACACACATTCCTCTCTTAGCAGGTGCCGGAAGATCTTCCCTGGGGGAGGTCTGCAGTCCCCGGTGACAGGAACCTCTCCCATCAGGCCCCCTTCCAACCCTTCAAGAGGGAAGAGGATGGAACAACACAAGCCCCATCAAGGTCGTCAACGCACCCCCGTCAAGGTCGTCGACTCCTTGACAACCGCTCCATCTGTGTGGTATTATCATTTCATTACCTGCTTCGCGTCAAACTGCCCCTGCTGTTTTCCCTTTTCGACTCCGTCACCATGGTGACGATTGATTTATTGTTTGTTGGGGGGGGGGGGGGGGGGGGGGGGGGGCGGCCATTCTTGGACGATTACCTCTTAATGGTGCTGCGTGACACGCAGGTTTTGGTTAGGCTTAGGAAAGAATGAGAGTTTGTGTGTGTGTGTGCGTGTGTGTGTGTGTGTGTGTGTGTGTCCCACACAGGGAGGGAGAGAGAAATAATGCCAAGGACCTTTTATGTATTGTCATGACTAGAGATAAATATGGCCTGAATTACAGTCGTTTAGTGGATGCAGATATGATCACTCAAATCAACGGCCTCTCTGCACACTTGCCTGTCTACTGATTCCCCGTCGCCTTCGCTGCTGTTTGTCTAAGCACACAGGATAAATGGAAAAAGAATAACCCCTTAAGGTGACATTCCGTCCCTCTAAAATCTATAAAGCTCTCCATCAATATTGCCTCTCTCGCCTTAATGTCGACATTAATCTGCTGGTACTTGCAGAGTTTCTGTTCTCGGAAAAAAAGAAACAAAAAAACAAAAAAAAAACCCCACCTCCGAACGTGTGTCTGTACTTTTTATCCTCCACAGTCATACATAACTAGTGTCTGCACTTTTGTTGGAAGCAAAAAAAAAAGTCTCTATGGACAATCACTGAGGGAGATGAAGAAGTCGAGAAAGAGAACGGAGTGAATGCAAATGAAAACAGAGCGAGAAAAAGCGAGATATGCTGATACAAAGAATTTTTTAGGTGATTAACCATAACAGAAAATTCATATTGAAGTGTTAATTACTGTATAATGATCAGGGTGCAATATTGCGGCGAGACTTTTCATTTTCATTTGACTTATTTTTCTTCCCACACTGCAGTACAGGCCCTCGTTAAAGTACAGGTTTGCTTTGTTAAAGAGAGATGGAAAAAACAAAACAAAACAAAAAAACAAAACAAAACCAGATGACTGTTCTGTTCTAACCCTAAAAAAAAAGAAAACCTCTGTCGATGGGGATTTGTAACATTCTGTTGGAGGAGGTCACAAAGTTTGGAGATTCTGTGACTTACCGTGTTTCTGTGACTTATCATGTTTCTGTGACTTGCCATCCTTATAACCTAAAGGAGCAGGAACATACAAGACCACTGTTTGGCTGGTTTGGATCTTGGTTTTTTTTTGTTACTCCCATTGTTTCCATTTATAAGAATGCCAATGTTCAAAATGAGAAACTCATCAGTGGAAAGAACAAAAGGACAAGAGGGAAGAACGAGTTCCGCACCCACAGAGTTGTTCTGAGGTAAACAACAACAACAACAACAACAAAAATCCCCAGACAAACCTGACAACAGTAAGAGATGAAACAGTGTTGAACTTCTGCCCTTTTCCATTAGCCCTTACATGAAAATGTCATCGTATTGAAGTGAGGGCTAATCACAGCCTGACTGTGAAGAGTTACAACATGTGCCACTCTGCACTGTCCAAAATAACAAACGATTATACAGAGATGAGGAAATGCATAAACACCACCGTGTCTAAAGAAAGACGACGCGTTAAATTTAAAACCGAAAAAAAGTCGACTCCTCAGCCTCCGCCCCTGCTGTGCTAGGAAGCCAGTGCTGAATCATAACAGTTGTTCGAGTCGCCTGACTTCCGAAATCCCTCTTTCCCGTCATTCTCGGGCCCCATCCATCACCCTCCTTTTCTCGTTTGGCTCGGCTAAAGCGCTCCGTTCCCGTTATTTACGACCTCTCTGGCCAGGCCTTTGCTCCTCTCTGTGAGTAGCAGCTTTAGGAGAGGACAGAGTGTGACTGGCTGACCCGGGAGAACCCGGGCTCCACCACCTCCTCTCCAATCTGAAGATGAATTAAAGTAGTCAAACAAGGCTGGGACACAGGAGGCGGAGGGAACAAAAAACCTCACTCCCTGTTAATTACACTCTTCAGTGCGGCCGTGGAGCTTCAGAGCCAACAGGTGTGTGTGTGTGTGTGTGTGGTGGGGGGGGGGGATCGCTACCACTCCTGACCTAAACTTATTAATGGGGCTACAGGTGGGCGTGCCAAGCCTTGATGGAGCAGAGCGGAGAGGAAGGATGGATGGACAGAGAAGAAATGTTGGACAGACAAGGACCACAGAGGAGGTTAGGGATGGCTGGGATATGGTTAGTTGAGAAAACAGTGTTCACTTTGAGTTTTATTTGTTTTGTTTTTTGTTTGTTTGTTTGTTTTTGAATAACCTGTTCTCATTTGAACCCTTCTTCTTCTTCGTCTTCTTCTTCTTCTTCTTCTTCTTCTTCTTCTTCTTCCTCTTCCTCTTCTTCCGCGTCTTCTTCCTCTTCTCGTTAAAGACGCGACTCATAATCACGGGCGAGAGAGCGCCTGGCACACATCAAACGGCCAGGGTCCCGAGCTGCCAGAGTCCCCAATAAAGAAAGCAAACAAGCGCTAAATAAAAGAGAATTTTATAGAGGGGCGTCTGTGCGTGTCGGGAGCTGGCGCGGGCGGGCACGGGGAGGTGAGATGAAGGCGAAGGCAAGCGGATGCGGTGAAACATCAGAGAGAGCACGCCGAGTGACACTGCCTGTTATAAAACCCACCGTGTCGCTGTTTTAAATGTGAGGGGAGAGAGAGCGAGAGAGAGAGAAAGAGAGAGGGAGAGAGAGACACGGAGGGAGAGAGAGAGAGAGAGAGATGGAGAGAGAGACTCGGAGGGAGAGAGAGAGAGAGAGAGAGAGAGAGAGAGAGAGAGAGAGAACAGGTTGGCTGTGAGCTGGGTATGATATGACAGCCGGTAATGAGATCCTTTGATATGGCAGATGAAGTGGGGGGAGCAGAGGGAAATAAGGCAAGACAGGGACTTCTCTCTGGAGAAGAGAGAGAGAGAGAGAGAGAGACAGAGAGAGAGAGAGAGAGAGAGGTGAGTGAAGGCTATATGTATCACATAAAACCAAGCTGCAGAACAACCTTCGTGTTCTAGTATCGGAATGGTCCGAGGTTAGAAATGTACTTAAGGACTCAATAGAGAGAGAGAGAGAGATAGAATTGCGGTAGAAAACTACACGCGCTCTGGCACAAACACATTCACTCGCTCTCCGCGGTGATATAGATCTCCCAGGTCCGACGTCTGATTCAAAATCAGCCACTGAATGGACACATTCAACCACAAATATAAAACGACTCATTCACCACCTAATTTTCTTAGCCCAACAGTCATATGTACAAGGTCTTTTTGTCAGCAACAGAAAGTGACATACACAAAAAAAGTGTTTGTTCTGGATCCTTGTGCCCATGACATGTTTTTGTGAGAGATTTGTCTGTAGCTGACGTTGTAGGGACTTTTTTTTTTTTTTTTTTGCTATATAATAATCAAGGCTCTGTCTGTGTGAACCAACACAGAGATCACAAAATGTTCTTCTCTCTGATTGAAAACAAATTGGTTTTATCGCTTCCAACACAAATACATACAACTGACGCAGATGTGGGTGGAATTTGACACTTGTGAAAAAAAAAAGGAAAACAGAAAAAGAAATGTGATTTTCAGAATGTACAAACACGACATTCTTTCATCTTCTGTGTTCAAAGATTGTTTTTTTTTTTTTTAAAGAGCTTTTGATTTATCTGGATCTGAGAGAGGATTTTTTTCCAGGTCATTCTGTGACTTGTGATTTCGTAAGTGTGTTCAGAATGTTTTGCATACACACACACACACAGACACACACACATACACATACATATATATACATATGTATGTGTGTGCGTGTGTGTGTGTGTGTGTGTGTGTGTGTTTGGCATGTCATTTTATTTGAATTTTCAGCATTGTTGAGATGGCAAAGCAAGAATAGGTTTGCTTAAACTGTAGGGACATCTCTGAAAAAAAAGTGGACCTTTTTTAAAGATCCAAAGAGATTTGAGGATGGAAAAAAAGGACAAAAAACTTTCAGAAACGCTTTATTTCGCAGTCAGCTAATTACCAAGTGTTAATTAGGACATGAGATGGTAATAAGATACAGTTATTAGGGTAGGAAGTACTAAATACTAGAAGAGTAGATGACCGCAGCCCTAACCCTAACCCTAACCCTAAGCCTCTAGTCTCCTAGTAGGTTTCCACGTCCTTCCTAAATAATAACTTAGCACTTAATGTACTTTCTGAATAACTGTATTTTGTTTCCATCTAGTTTCCTATTAGGTTTCTATGAACTAACCAGGAAATTATTTAGTACTTCCTATCCTGTTTTTTTTCTCTCTCATTTTCCTAATAAGGGTATTTTATTATCATCTCATTTCAAAGTTCACACCTAGTAATCAGCCGACTGTACAATGAGACATTACCAAACTTTCTCTTAAAACTCTACTCATTTTCTGTTTTGACACCAAACTAATGATACTGTAGGGCTGTGAACTTGCCGTCCTTTTTAACAGAGAGCCACGGAGATACAGGGATGTGCAATACTGTTTAGACCGCGTTCGTGTCGTACGCACGGCAGAGCATCTGCTGAAAGCGCTGGGCACCACAACGATACAGACTGAGGTACTGTGACATTAAATAATTGTTCCGCGTTGGCCGATTTAGCGTGAGCTGGAGAAGAGGTTGAGCCGAGAATGTGCTTGTTTACAGAGCTAATGGTCCTTCCTGTGATTCAGCTTACGCCTCTACTCGAAAACGCGGCAAATGACATCACTTATCACGCACGCCTCATTTCCTGGTTGTTTCTCCCTGCTCATTGGCTATCAAAGCGGTCTCGAGAACGCGTTCGAGCCTACGACTGCGCACCATTTCCTCTCGTCCGTTCGCCTGACGCGATTTCACCTGGTCGTCTTTCTCACCCCAACCCCCCCCCCCCCCCCCCTCCGAAATACAGCGGCGGACACTCTTCCGAGGGCGCGAAGCCGATCACATGCTTGTCCTGTCTCTCCCTACGCTGGCGTCTGTCTGTCTTTTCACCCGGTGTTACAGATACTTAAGCGTCTCACACCAGAGAACATGCCTAATGTGTTTCCATATTAACTTCACAAACTCTACTGACTAGAAAACACACACACTGCAGGTAACTTAGCAAGACTCATACAAGAAACCGTCTTGTATAACTACGTCTATAAATACACTCTACTCTGTTGGAAGGTGAACAGCAGAGTTTGTGTCAAACACGCGCGGCTAACATCAGTCACTATCGTCGTAAATTTTCCCAAGCGTTTAGCGGTGACGCTAAAATGCAGTCCTAGACAGAGTGCGTAGGTTCTAGACCAATAGCAACACGACCGAATCAGACTTGTCTGAGCCGTTGATTTGTTGAGGTAAGAAATGGCAAAAAGGGGCTGATAAATCAGTTGCTGAGACCTGAGTTAGGAAACGGGGTCGCAGAATCCTTCCCTTCCAATGAGTAGCACTGACAACTATTGATCTGGGTTCAAATTCACAACTGTTCGTGTCACCTCACATTGGGTGAAACATCTGCCTCTTCCTGACAAATGCTGTTTAAGTTCTCGACATAATTCGTGATTAGAATTTCTATCTTTAAGCACTGAGCCTAAGAGAAGAACACAAAAAAAAACCCCATTTCTGTCAGGAACTGCTGCAGACCGTAGCTAGCATGATGTGTTCAGGCCAAACCCATGCTGTTTCCAAGAAAAGAAGGAAGTTTGCTTTAGAGAGGAAGAAAGAGAGAGAGAGAGAGAGAGAAAGAGGAAGAGAGAGAGAAAGCAAGGAACTGCACAGCGGCGGATTTGGTGGGTTTTCTGGTCTCTTTGTTAAAATGTGATTTAAGACGAAGTTACCGTCTTCGTTGGCCGGGATTTGAGTTTAGTTTATTTCCCTGCCGTGGTGACACTGCATTGTCTGGTTTCGCTTTACTGGACTCTAAATCTTCTCATTTCCTCCACCGGTCAGGATCAGATATACTTTACTGTTCTGTGTGTTTAGGGGGGTTGAGGGGTGGCGGGGGGGAGGGGGGGGGTTGGCAAGTGGATTTTTGTCACCAGCTTCTTTTAAAAATACAAATTGGCAAATCGTTGTTTACTCTGAGTTC
>NC_044508.1:4516797-4534297 GCF_902362185.1 Chanos chanos | reverse complement strand
CACACACACACACACACACACAAAAATACATACAAAGATCTTTTTTGTAACAAGAATAAAAAAAAAACATGAGACTTTGATATATATGGTATCTACCACTGAAAGACCCTAAGGATTACAACAAAAGTATTTTGGCTTTTCAAAATGACATGTAAAAAAGGACAAACAATAAAATCACTGTAGACTAAGGTAACCAAACACATCGTCTTGTTCCAATTCCTGTAATCCGAGAGCATAGTCTGTTTTTGATTGTTACTGTGACATGTACTTCCTGACAGATTACAGATTGTGTCTAACGGTATTCTGTGTAATCCTCGATATGCTTCTGTTTTTGTTGGTTTTTTTTTTTTTTGGTTCATCATCAGTCCGTCATTGTATGGAGTGTGGCTGGCTCTTCCCGTCCAGTCTAGACGGTTTCAGTGCGAGCCATCCTCAGACCCATTGATTGTTGCTGGCCGAGGAGACTACGAAGCAGGATTCTCACTAGATTACCAGGGGGTTTGATCAATAGAACTCAACACTGGAGAAGCACACTTACAGGAAAAAGCATTTATCAAATGTATAACGGAGACGCAAGCCAACATGCTCGACTCGTCCTTGCAAACGCGATGGAGCTGAAAGAGCTGACACTTAAAATGCTTTTAAATATGTACCCCAACGTCTGAGATTTGAGATGTTGTTTGTTTGTTTGTTTTGGCCAATCAGTGCGTCTGTCGTACCTTAAAGACACTCAGAGGAAGGGTGTGGGGGGGCGGGGGGTGTAAAAATATCTAAATGTAACTAGTAGCGACCATTTTTGTGTGTGTGCGTGTGTGTGTGTGTGTGTGTTGTTCTTTTCTTTTCTTTTTCTTTTCTTTTGTTTTTTTTAATATTGCTACTGCCTTGTGTTATCGATGTATTTTTATATAATGGATGAGCTGTTTTAGAGGCATGTGGGTCCTAGATGTATACAGAAATGGAACAGCGAAATGAAAAAAAAAAAAATCCCTCATACATACATATACACAATAAACATGTGACCCCTGAAGCTAAGCTATTATATTTTCATCGCCATGGTCGCGTACCAATATATTTTTCATTATGTCTCGCTGTTCATAGTAGGGCAACATATTAAAGCTTAAAGTGACAGTCAAATACTTCAGTTTTTTCACAATGTTTTTATATGTACTTCATTATTTATTTACTTGTAAGACTCATATACACACACACACAGACATTATATATATATATATATGTATGTATGTATGTATGTATAATCATTGTTCTATGAGAGACAACCTCAAACGATTCTCAGGCTTCACAGATAAGATAGACATCAGCGTGTGCCAGATTGGCTTTCCTGTATCTGGGCTTGGATCGCCAAACACATCAGGAAGATAATTTGCAAACGCTTCCTGTGACCTCCACAGATTCAAATGAGGCCCGTGTTTATATACCACATGAGATGACCTCAGAATTTACCCCACAATCTAACGAGATGGACGACTGACATTGAAATTTGTGTGAAAAGTGTGACTCTGGATCTCTCTCCATTTTTTTTGTTGGGGTGGGGGATGGGGGGGGGGGGTGTCAGGGCTTTATTCTTGAGGCTTTTTTTTTTTTTCATCGTTCTATTGAAACAGCTGTGGGCCTGTATTGTGGGGGCTGCCCTCTTCCTGCATTCTGATTGGTCGAGGAGCTAAATCAGATGTGTTAGTCTGAGGTTTTAATGAAAAAGGAAAAAAAAAAAGTGTCATCCACTGGGTGCTCAGGACTTGAGTTACTTAAAAAAAATAAATAAAACATCGCATTAAATGAGACTCCACTACAATCTCATAGAGTAAAGGACAGAATGCAGCTGTGCTTGTGTGTGTGTGTGTGTGTGTGTGTGTGTGTGTGTGTGTGTGTGTGTGTGTGTATGTGTGTGTGTGTGTGCGTGTGCGTGTGTGTGTGTGTGTTTGTGTGTGTATATGTGTGTGTGTTAGCTAATTATACTGAAGCTCTGACTGACTGGATTCAACCTCAGCTGACTGAAATGTCATGGAAAAATCATTCAAAGCCCTTTAATGTAGAATAAAAATAACAGAAGGGGGAAAAAAAAAAGCAGCTCCCTGTTACTTTGCATTTTCAAATAACGTGCAAACTCCACTCAGACCCTAATTAGTGAGGTTTGACGAGTTCTTTTGATCTGTGTTAAAAAGACCTCATAACGAGAATGGGTTTTTTTTTTCTCCCCAACACAACTCATGGTTGTTAAGTACATCTTTTTCTTTTTTTTTTTTTTTTGCCTGCTTGAGCTTATCTTTTCAACTCCTTTTCATCACCGTTTCAGTGGTTACAATTTGCTGGAAAAACAAAAAGACTCAAATATATCGATTTGAATACTTTCTATGAAGAGTTTTTTTTTTTCTTCTTCTTCTTTCTTTCTTTTTTCGAGTGGAAGATGTTAAAAAACAGGTGAATGAACTTGAGCTCAGTAAAGTTTCACAGACTCCGGGGGTCACCGGCAGGAATGGGATATTTAACGTGCAAAAGGAGCAAGGCTCTCATTTGCATAACTAGAGATGGCAAGATTTTACCAAGACAAACCCTACCACATATTTTTACCATTTAAAAAAATGTCACAGACATTTTATTTGCACTTTTGCGTGGAAAAAGAAAAGCCACGTTGCCTTTTAGTAATCTTTTTCAAATGCCAGAACAAAACGGTTTTTAATGAAACCCCCGTGCAGTTTGAAAGGTTCCAATTGCATTATGGTCATCCTGCTTAAATCTGTCTGTGTGTTTCCATTTAGACTTTACCTCCATCCATCCAAGGGCAAACGGATTAGACTAAACTACCAACTTGTCTGTCTGAGCGAAAAATAAATAAATAAAAACATGCAGGAAGGACAGAGTTTTTTTGGACGTGTTCCCTGTTATGTTCTCCCTGAAGAGGTCCTGTGAGAATACCCATAGCTTGGTTCCCTCCGACAAATTATTTCTTCTGCACCCCTGCCCCCCCCTTTCACCCCCGCAGAGCAACCTGGGCGAGATGCTCTCCTTTCCTCTGAGAATCCATCATATCTTTATTCTGCAATTTGTTGTAAAACAAACAGACTGAGGAAAATGGGGTTTGTGCTCTGACTTCTGCAATGGGGATGTCAGCTAAAAAAAAAAAAAAGAGAGAGAGAGAGCAAGAAACAAAAAAAGAAAGAAAGAAAGAAAGAAAGACATGGTACTCTTGTTCTGACACAGAAAAATATGATGTAGCTGTTGCAACTAAAGATTAAAATAAATATTTTATGATATCATTTATCTCTCTCTCTCTCTCTCTCTCTCTCTCTCTATATATATATATATATATATATATGTAGATGCACACACACACACACACACACACACACATATTAGTCTAGGTTTATTTATTATCCTTACAGTTGAACACATTTAAGTTATGTTTAAGTTTCTGGGTTTTTTTTCCCTAAATGGAATCTTTGTCTTTTAATTTGAAGACTGATGTATGTGAATATTAATGTATATCATATATATAATTTAATATAAATAATATATATAATAATATTCTTGCATAAGCATACAGGACTCATTGTTAGGGAAGTTAGGGGAATGAGGCTGAAATAATGAACGATGGCTAACAGAAGAAAGATGGGGAGAAAACACTACTTGTTACTGAATTGCTTTTATTGTTGAAAAAAAATCAACGGTGCGGTTCCTGATTGCCTACGAAGGTAATATGTATCCGGTGGGAGAGCCCAGAACAACTGGGTTAGAAGTCTCCCCGCAATTATGCTCGCCAAAACCCAGTTTGAACATTTTCATTTGGCTCACATGTTCACCCCCCTCCCCTCCCTTCATCTCTTTTGTCTTTGCCCCCCCCCCCGCCCCATTATTAAATCTCTTTTAAACACTGCAGCTTTCACATGCAATATTATAAATATGCCTCCACCCCCCCCACCCCCCATCCATCCATTAGCAGGTACAGCCATGTGATTTAAAGCTTTGATTCTGTTCAAATGACAACAAAGGTTAGGCCAGACCCGACTCCCCACGATTCATCATTTCCTGCGTGATAAGAATGGGATTAATGCATTTAAAGCTTCAGGTTGCGGGCAATCATCCATCTAAACATGCTCTAATCCATTCTGGCTGCCCATCTCCCCTGAGGAATTGCAGCTAAAAAGAGAACCCACCTGAAACACAACTCTGGGCGGAAAGAAAGAGACAGAGAAAAACAGAGAGGGGGGGGGGGGGGAGTATGAGAGAGAGAATGAGATGTCGTAGTGTTTGGAGTCGTGCTGGACCACCCCTCGCTGCCCCCCCCACCCACCACTGGAGTGTCTTGGAGAGTTAGTTTGTGTTTGAGAAGACTCTGTGACTCCAGAGGGCAGCTGAGTACCATCTCTCTGGCCTTGGCCACTGTCTCACAAGGCAGCAGGACCAGATGGACCGAGGACCTGGGGTGAAGTTTGACCTAAATTTGTTAAAAAAAAAAAAAATTCATTTGGTCCCTGTTAATCTAGCCCCTTAGACCCCTTCAAAAAATTAAAAAGGGGCGGAAAAAAACCCAGCACCCTCTGTAGTTCTAACCTCTTTCCAAAAACGCAGCCTGCAGCTTTCGTTTTTCTTTTTTTTTTTTTTTTTTCTGAGATTTCTTGATTTGGCCATCACCCAAAGGTATGCCGCAGGGCTCTCTGAGCATGCTCCAACATCCGAATTCGCAATCATATGCCTGCGTGTTTTTTAGGACACCCATTCATTCGTTTCCACGCTTTAATAGCTCATTATGCATTCACCCCACACTTAATTTAACACCCCGTGTCCATTTATTACCGCTCTAACAACCCTTCCACCACATACACACACACACACACACACACACAGACAAGCACACACACACACATGCATGCACACACACAGACAAGCACACATGTGCGCGCACACACACACACACATGCACATATTCATACATACACACACACACACACACACACACACACCAAACGTGGGCAAAAAAAAGAAGAAGAAAAAGAAAAAAGCTCTGTCGGTGGAGTGAAAATGATCCATTATACACACACATCTGAACATGGAGCTCCAGTTCAGTGTCACAGCTGCTTCTTCTCATCCACGCTGTAATTTCTGCTTTATTGCACACTGGAGCGACCTGCAAAACACACACACACACACACACACACGCATGCACAGACACACACAGACACACGCATACACACACACACTTCACACGTGGCTATGTGGAGGCTGACAAAGAAGAAAACTGTCGATCTTCCTTCCTAAGACGTAGGGAGAACGAATTAGAAAAGTCGAAAGAACGAATCAGAACCCGCGTTTGTCCGAGCTTTCTCCACATGCCTGGGAATACAGGCTAATCCAATCGTTCAAGGAAGCACTTTAGAGGTCTGATATCCTCTGCAACTCAAAGACAAAAGTTCCTAGTCCGTTCCATGGTGACCAGAAGGTTGTTCTGCAAGTAGGCGTGACTTCAGTCATTATGGACAACTTCACACAACCCCAGAGACATTATGTCTATTATGTGATGTAGGACAATACTCTACAAATTAGCTCATAACATCACACCGCACTCTACAGATTAACTCATAACATCACACTGCACTCTACAGATTAACCCATAACATCACACTGCACTCTACAGATTAACTCATAACATCACACTGCCCTGTATAGATTAACTCGTAACATCACACTGCACGCTACAGATTAACTCGTAACATCACACCGCACTCTACAGATTAACTCATAACATCACACTGCACTCCACAGATTAACTCATAACATCACACTGCACTCTACTGATTAACTCATAACATCACACTGCCCTGTATAGATTAACTCGTAACATCACGCTGCACTCTACAGATTAACTCATAACATCACACCGCACTCTACAGATTAACTCATAACATCACACTGCACTCTACAGATTAACCCATAACATCACACTGCACTCTACAGATTAATTCATAACATCACACTGCCCTGTATAGATTAACTCGTAACATCACACTGCACTCTACAGATTAACTCATAACATCACACCGCACTCTACAGATTAACTCATAACATCACACTGCCCTGTATAGATTAACTCGTAACATCACACTGCACTCTACAGATCAACTCATAACATCACACTGCCCTGTATAGATTAACTTGTAACATCATGCTCCAAAGATTGGGACATAACATTACGCTGTGCTCTACAGATTAGCTCATTACATTGCAGTGTACTCCACAAAATAGCACATAACAGTGCAGTGTACTCCAAAGATTACATCATAACATTGCACCGCACTCTAGAGATTGGGTCAGAACATCACAGTGCAATTTAGAGATTGCATTATAAAATTGCATTGAACTCCACGGATTACCTCAAAACACTGCACTGTATTCTACAGATTTTCTTTTGTTCTGTTTTTGTTTTTTTTCCCCTCAAAGATCGGCAGTTTTCCTCCATGGCACAAACAGACCACAGCACTGATGTAAATGAACATGTGGCGTATTACAGAACAGATTTGTGTTGATGTTGTGGCTCTTGGGTACGCGGAGGGGGGAAAAAAAGCAGAAGTCAGTTCGAATACAGCGGTGAAGAAATTGACTAAAACAGCCTTGGGTTTGCAGACGCAGAGGGAGAAGAGGATAAAAGGTGTACATGACAGTGACCGTGATATGTATTGTCTGGAATGACAAGGCAAATGAAGTAAGTGTCTCTGACACATTGAAAGGTGACAAGTCAGATTGGACGCAAGCTTCCTTCAGATCCTCCCTCAGGAGAGCCTGCAGAGGATGATGGTAGAGAGGGGGGGGTGTGTTGAACTCTCTTTGGAGTGAGATAGATAGATAGGATAGAGGGAGAGAAAGAGAGAGAGAGGAGAAAGAGAGAGAGAAAGTGAACACAGAGTTCTCTCTCCCTCTACAGCGGTAACAGTATCCTCCCTAAATCTCTGGGATAGTCGTACTTCGCCGTGGCCTTTGAGAAAAGAGAACACAGACACCAGCCTCAGACATCTCAGCCTGACATCTCATCCTGACAGACACCAAAAGAGAGACCTCTGCCTTAGGCCGGCAGGACCATCGAGAAGAGAGAGCGTATCTACGACTTTGCTTACAAAATCTATCATTCTGGCATCTGTCAGGTAAGCTTAAGAGCTAGCAGAAAACCGGCCAGTCGTTTTGATTTGCGCCGGGGTTTTTTTTTTTTTTTTTTAGATGAGTAAAAGCTTCTTCGGGTCATGATGTGGTTGTCCTCCTACAACCTTTTCATCATATTCCCCTTCAGCCGGCTTTTGACATCAAACACAATCCTCATGAGACCACAACCCTCTTAAACAACCTTGGTCTTCAACTTAGAGTGAACTTAAAGCTACTGGGTGAAACCCTAAGCCTCCCTGGAAAAAATTCCCATGGTTAGGGACTTCAGGCCGCCAGTGTGGCAGTAAGAACCTTAATGACTGGAGTGAATAAAGGGTTATGGCCTTGGTCTAGGAACGTCGAGTGTGTGGCTACGCAGCTGCCGGTTAAAGAGGCCGCCATTCAGCAAAGTTCAGAAGGTTAGGGCAACCAATGAAAAGAGGTCTAACCCCTGTGGACACGCCCCCAAACTAAAAGACCTGAAAGAAACACCAGTGAGCGACACAGCTGAATGCTAAAGAGGGGATAAGGGACGTTTATAATTGAGCCAATCAGAGATCTCAAAAGGCCTGAGTGGAAGGGTTAGGAGGGAGGGAAGGTCAGCTGGTATTTCTGCCGTGAAACTGAGAAAAATATCGTGCCAACGAAATGAATTGACGATACGTCTGATAAAAGTACTGATTACATGGAGACTGATGTAATATCTCCATTTACAGATATTAAGGTTATGTGCATATGCAAAAACCAATTTCTCAACCATTTCTTAAACCCCTTTAATCAATCACTAGCCATATTACATGGCAAAGGCTCTTTGTGTTTTTTTGTTTTGTTTTGTTTTGTTTTGTTTGTTTGTTGTTTTTTTTTATAAAAGAAACTATCCACAGACAATAAAATTTTGAGTTGGACATAACAAATCTCGATAGGTCTCAAATGCGTGAGTCTGTAATATATGCTTGAACGACACTTTGGAAGGAAAAAAGAGAAAAGAAAAGAAAACGCCACCTCGCCTCATTAGATATTTCAATAGTAAACATAAGGCGGCGAAAAAGGCATCCGCAGCTGCAATCCATCATCTACCGTTGACTGCCTATCCCAGGCCCTATATCCCGACAACGGCTGTTTAATTATTACCCAAAAGTCTGCCGACGGTAAATCCCTTTCCTAACACATCAACTTTAATCTTTCCTGGGCTTCTTCTCTCTGTAGAACTGTTATTGTCTCCCAAATTACAATCCATTTCTTTCTCTCTCTCTCTCTCTCTCTCTCTCTCTCTCTCTTGCTCTCTCTAAGCTCTTGTATGCACTATTGAGTTTAAGTGTGGAATTACCAACTGGGGGGTGTGGGGGGGTTTGGAGGGGGGGGGGTGCTGAACCAATTAGAGCATCCCTGGAGGACGCTGTGCTCTCCGCTGCAACAGTATTTCTCCCTCCGCATCTGTTCCACTGGCCTGCAGACAGGGGGGATATTGAGGATAAAGGGGGTGGTCGGGGTGGGGGGGAGTGGGGGTGTGTCTGGGGGGGTGGGGGGGTCTGAGTTCCATCAACATGCTACTTTTTGCCTCATTTCACCCACTGCCATCAGGATGCTGCCGAGAGAGAGAGAGAGAGAGAGAGAGAGAGAGAGAGATGCTAACAATGTAATATTAAATGTCTTAGCAGGTCAGAGATCACAAGGGACTGGAGAAGCCGCAGTCAATTTGTGTCAGCCTTAAGTGTTTTTTTTTTTTTGTTTTTTTTTCCCACCTGTCACTGAAGAGATAGTCCAAGCAACGGTGCAAATTAGCCTGATTTTCCACATTCCTGCAAATGATGGAGACGTGAGTGAGTTCAGCTTGTTCCTGTGGGGCCTTCCCGTTCGCAGTGTTTTCAATTTGACCTCGCACCTCATTCAGCTCATCCACTGATAATCAGGCTCTTGACAAATTGAATCAGGCGTGTTTTGTTGTTGTTTGCCCTAGGTTAAAGCTGGTGGGCTGTGGGCTCGGAGATCCACGAAAAGAAAAATTAGCTGGAGAAAACAGTGCTGTGGATCAGTGTTTCCCCTGACACAATCCTCAAAGCTCTTCCTGCACATTCTATGTCGTCCTCTGCATTGTTGTAGCACACCTGATTCTATTGATCAAGCAGGTTGATGTTTAGCTGATTGGTAGAATCAGGTGTGCTCCCACAGAACTGATTGGCTGAATCAGGTGTGTTTGTTCAGAGTTGAAACAAACGTGTCCAGGAGGAGAGCCTTGGGAACTGGGCTGGAAAACACCCTATTGAAAAGTCTCTGAGATCCTACAGCATTCATTGTTGGGTTTCTGGAAATAGTTTAGGAGTATACTGTCCCATCGAGGAAACTCAGTAATTTTGTTGTGGTCAGTTGTCGCTTGAAAACACTGTAGACTCAGTTTTAGCAGTCAGGGTGGATGACATGGTAAGGGTACAGGAAGCAGATGAGACAGGACAGCATTCGTCCTTAATCTGGACGGCACTCCAAAGAACAGCTTCTGCTGTCAGTCAGCGTCTGTCGGACAAAGGGCTACATCTCTCAGCTTTATCGTTTCCCTCTTTTTAAAAAAAAAACGTGGGGGGGGGGGGGTCGCTTTTTGTCCGAGAGTTAACTTGACGTGTTCCGAATGACACGGCGCCGCAATTGGCCGCTCAAAGACGTATCATCTGTTCCTGACGGCATTGTCTCTCTCTCTCTCTCTCTCTCTCTCTCTCTCTTTCTTTCTCTGCTCGCTCTCCCCTCCTTCTCTCTCTCTCCTTCTCTCTCTCTCTCTGTTTTGTAAAGGCCGTCCGGACCCGCTGACCCCTCGGACAGCTATCGTCATGCCCTGCTGCCTGACCTTTTATTTTTTTTTTCGACAGTCACAGATGATTGACAGCTCTGGTCGGTAAACTAAAGATAACCTCCATCCCTCACTGTTGGCTTAGTTCGACCGTCACTTTTTTTCTATGGATGCCATGACGTGGAATCATATTGGTGTTTAGCTGAAATGTTCGAATGTTTTGTTTTTTTTTATCTTTGTCCTGACACACCGGTGTGTACATGAATGACATTTTTTCTTCAAAACTTCCTTATTCCATTGATGTGGTAAAAACATCGACAGATATGTTAAGATCTGAGACGCGGCGCTACCACTCGTCTGCGTTTCCAAACAATGCATATGTTTTGACTTTTCCTTTACATGAGAAGTGGGTCAGCCTACAGCACCCCCCCCCCCCCCCGGCCCTCTCTCACGCACGCGCGTCGACCATTCGGAGTGAGTATTGATTTTCTGACTAAAGCAATGAATTCATTAATATCAGTATTAGTTGGCCATCTGACATGACTGGGGACAGGGAGAGGCGAGGGTGGGGGTGCTGGCGGTGTGTGGGGGGGGTGGGGGGGTGGGGGGGGGTGAGTGGGGGCATTGGAAATGAGGGATGGATGGAGGGAGAGGAGATCCTATTAGTTGATAACATATATGCCAGGGGTTGGATGACTGAATAAATCAAAAAAGAAATTTAAAAAGTGGTCTGGATTTTAGAGTGGAAGCTGCCAGCCCATTTCCTCAAATGCCCAAGGGCATTTAAAACTCATATGACAAAAGACAGGAGCAATTGTGGCTGGGGGAAGATGTGAAGCAACTAGAAAAACTACTCAGCAACAATGCCAGCTCCTCAGTAATGCGCACTCACACACACACACACACACACAAACACAAGCACAAAGGCACAACACATGTAGACAAAAAAATAAACACACAGATACACACACATTCATACTCACACACACACACACACACACACACACTCACACAAACACAAAGGCACACACATGTACACGAATAATATACACACAGATACACACAGATACACACACGCACACACATAAATAAATAAGCTCTGTATAAATCCTCATTTCATAGTTCAAATTTAAACTCATCCATAAAATAGCAGGGAAAAAAAATCAATGTCTCTTTTCACCGGGATCTAAAAACAAAAACACACAAAGTGCAAGAAAAGAATTTCATTTTTGTCTCATAATACAAAAGCATCAGGCTGAGCCCCCCCCCCCCCCCCCCCCCCAAAAAAAAAAGAAGAAAAGAAAAGAAAAAAAGAAAGAAAAAACATGGGAACAAACAGAAGACCCATCAGCCCATGGAATAACTCTCCAGATACAAAAAAAAGGAGACTAAATTGGCGAGAGAGAGTGAGAGGGAGAGAGAGAGAGAGAGAGAGAGAGAGAGAGGGAGGGATTTTGAGATCTGTATTGGGATTGTAAGCGGCTTGTAAAAGTGTTTTGAAATCTGAGACACGCAGACAAAGGAGTGACAGAGACAGAGGGAAGTGACATGTACGATGACTTTGGCGGATGACCAGTTTGTCAGCTGCGGCGGCACAAAGCCGACATCCATCCAGTCGACTGTGAGAACGGGGCGTGCATCGGGCTCGCCGAAAAAAAACGCTTCGAGGACGTTCGAACAGTCGGTGGCAACCCTCACACTTCCTGTCAAAGTCAAAGTGATCTCCATTGTACGTCAAATCGCAATCAACAATGAAAACTTCAAACACGTTTTTTGGAGTGACGCTTCTGACTGGTTTGAGTAGAGGAAGAAGGGGGGAGAAAAAGGCTCTCTCTACTTAAAGACGCCGTGTTTCACGTCTCCAGACACTCACCGGTCGCTCCCCACGTCTCCTCCGGGTTTATGAGGTTTCACGGAGTCAGTCGGTCGGCGAGGCAGGAGCAAGGCTAATCCCGGAGCGTTTGCCGGGATTACAAAACCGTAATCCCTCTCTGTATCTTAGAGGATCTGAATGCAGATATAGAGACTGGAACCCAAAACCTCTGAGCGACCCTTGGGCGTTCGACGGGCGAAATATTATTTCTCTCTTCAACACACCCACAGATAACACACACACACACACACACACACAGGCATGCACATGCACACATGTCCTTACATGCACACATACTGTTAAGAGGAAATGGTGAGGTGTGTGTCAAAATAATGCTTAGAAATATACATCCTCCATCCTCAGATTCTGGACTATTTTCATTACTTCCTGCTTGTGTATCTTTACACACACAAGAATGCGTCAAAAACATTCAAATGTAAAAGAATTAAAAAAGCAAAACAAAAACAAAAAAACGGAAACTATAATTATAATTATATTTCCATCAGTAGATGCCTCTGTAACTCATTTTGACTTATGAAGATTCCAGACTTTTTCCTTTTCGAACAGCGGAAAGCTTCACCCGATCCCGGCTCAGACCAGCGCCCCTTTTTGAGGAAGAAAGCACATACACACGTTTTCCCAAAATTTATTCCGATAACTCTTCGCATTCCAGAGCCACCAACTAGGCCAACTATCCAGTTCAGAGAGGGCTTGTAGACTGCTTCTCTCATTCACAGTTCTTCATCAAAATTTACATTCTGCGGGGCCATCGTCCAGCTATTTACATACTCTAAACACAATTATATTTATGGAATGCTGACAATATTATTTACATGGAACGACAGTCTTGGCTTGGAGTGAGTTCAGCTCCAGCTCGACTTTGAAAACAAATTCAAGGTCATCTTGACTTTGGATTAAAGAATTTTTCAGTAATTAATTCAGTTCAGATTAGCTCCCTGAAATTAGATTAACTTCCAGCTCTGGTGTAAGTAAGTGCCATGAGCTAGACACCCACCTCCCACCCCCCACCCCCCAAACTGCCACCCCCCACCCCAATTCTAAAGCATGTCACTACGCTGCCGTGTGTGGTTGTGAAACTAAAATCTTCTGCACTGTAAAGTAGGACTACATCTCTAACTTAATAACCATGGGGGTCCTCTTAGGCAGATCCATGTTTTCTCCTTCTCTCTCTCCATCTCGCTCGGCTATGTCAGAAAGAGCAGTGGTCCCTCTCTCTCTCTCTCTCGCTCTCTCTCTCTCTCTCTCTCTCTTTTTTTTCACATAAAGACCAGAGCAGCAGAAAAAGGAAGAACAGAAAAATCCCCTCCAGGTTCCTCCGCAGTACTCCTCATGAATCAAACATGCGTTTTAGCCTCTTTCTCCCCTGGTGCGGCGAGGCTGGCCTGGCATTAATACGCAGCAGCCCGGGGGCACTGCCCAACCTGACCCCCGCCCGTCTGCTCCGAGCAGAAGGGCACAGTCCAGAGGAGCTGAACAGAACTGAGTCTGCCTCTTCCCACTTCAGTCACATCACATTAAAGTCACAACAACTGTGAGAAATGGAAGGGAAGGAAAAGGGGAGAATGAGAGAGAGAGAGAGAGAGAGAGAGAGAGAGAGAGAGAATGAGAGAGAGAGAGAGAGAGAATGAGAATGAGAGACAGAGAGAGAGGGAGAGAGAATGAGAATGAGAGACAGAGAGAGAGGGAATGAGAGAGAGGGAGAGAGAGCGAGAGAGAATGAGAATGAGAGACAGAGAGAGAGGGAATGAGAGAGAGGGGGAGAGAGAGAGAGAGAATGAGAGAGAGAGATGATTTTTAGGGAGGAGAGATAGAGAGAATGAGAAGTAGAAAAAACAGAGGAGAAAAAGGAGGGATAGGGGTGTGGATTAAGGGAAAACAGAGAGGGAGACGGAGAGGGAGAGAGGGAGAGAGAGAGAGAGAGGGAGAGAGAGAGAGAGAAGGAGACAAAAGACACCTTGGTTGAAGGCTGAAAGGTACAGGAGCGAAAATCAATTGTGTATACAGCGGCTCCCAAAACCTCACCAATCTTTATCGGCCAGACAGAGAGAGAGAGGGAGAGGGAGAGAGAGAGAGAGAGGGGAAGAGAGAGGCTTGAAATATGCGACTGCCCGACAGCGTAAATTAGCCGGTTCTGCCCATTGTGTGGTAATGCATGACAAGGCCTGCACAGAGCACTAACTCAACCGGAGAAATGCACACACGCTGCCCGGCTGCACATACACACACACACACACACACACACACACACACACACACACACACAGACACACACACACACAGACACACACAGACACACACACACAGGATCTCTTGGGCAACACCGAACCATAAATCAGCAGCCGGGGGAAATGGATCGCTGGCCGTCGGTACTGGACACACCAGCTGGCATGGTCGTCACCTTACCGTCGGGGGGTCTCGCTGCAAGTCGGGCGGGTAGGCCGACACCACACCGCGCTGGAAATCAAGAAAAATGAGGCGGGCAGCTCGACAGGCCAGAACCCCCCCACACCCCCCCACCCACCTCTCTGCCTCTTCATCAACCTCCCGTGGCTCCCCACCACCTTCTTCTCCTCCTCCTTCTCCACCTCCTCCTCCTCAGCCAAGCCCCCACAGTCCACAGCCTGTTTCCAAAGGGCATCCAAATTAGCTGAAGGAAAGAACCTTCTAAGAATCCCAAAGAACTGTTCACTGCACTTAGGGGGGGGGAAATGAGGATTCCGGTTCCAATGATCCCGAAGAAGCTGAACAGTCTTTTGGCTGCAGCACAAGGTTCCGGAGCCTCCTCTGTGATGTCACAGTCCTTTATTATGATGTCACCGTCCAGCCTTTTCATGTCCCACATGATGTATCAGATAAGGACAATGTATTTGCTGTTGGAGGTCACGGCTTTATAGTCACTGTAGGGGGTTTTGGAGGTTTGTCAACGATTTTTTTGCAAACTCGTGGAGAGAGACATCACGGTATGGCCGAGAAAAGGTGTTTTCTGGGGAGGTCACTGCAGCAGGTGGTTGTACTGTATTCACTGAAACCGTCCTCCAATCGAATCATTTTTCTTTTTTTTCACAGAACGATAACTCAGAATGTGACAGGAGAATTAACTTCACAATCAGGCGTAATTAAGAAGAAACACGTGGTCAAAACATGTTTTTTCTTCTCCTCTCTTGTTATCAGTCTCTCTGAATAACCTGTTGTGGGAATCCGCTTTGCTGCTGACCCAGCGGCTTATCTGTTCGCCGCGTGGGCGTCGGAATCGAGATGCTCATCAGAGGGAAAAAAAGAGAGAGAAGATAAATGAAAAAAAGGAGTAAGAGATGGAGGAGACATTTGTCTAACTTTCGCTGGCATGACAGTGTGATGAGGATTCCTGTGAGGACTTCTCCAGGAAGTCAGATTCCATGTGAGATTCCTCCGACCTTCATCTGGGCCTGGAAAGGGATGAAAGAGTGAGTGAACAAACGGATGAGGCTTGGCATGGCAGGAACACACACACACACACACACACACACAGAGAGAGAAAAAAAAAAGAAATAATCAGCTGTAAGAAAACGAATCAGGGCGAGCGAAAAAAAAAAAAAAAGCTACCACGACCTGAAATTGCAGTTATTGTTCAACTGTGGAGGTGTTAGTCCTTGTGATAGACAAGGGCGATTATCCACAATTTCTCTCCCTCTAGCAGTTTTAACCTAATTTCATTACTGTGTTTTTAGCAGGAGTCCAGAACACACAGTCTATCAGCGTCTGCATGAAAAGGATTATCTGGCTCTCCCTTCTTCTTCTTCTCTTCCCTAGATGAATTTTTGGGAGGATGGTGTTGGTGTGGGCATGTATGTGTGTGTGTGTGTGTATGTGAGTGTGTGTGTGTGTGTGTGGGGGGGGGGGGTGTTACTGTCACCATTCATGTTGATGAATGAAACTGGATGGGTGAAAAAAGCAGATTCTTCGAGCCTTGGCAAGAGAGCTCAAGGTGAAGTCCAGTTTTGGCAGACTACCTGTTCTCCTCTCTCTCTCTCTCTCTCTCTCCCTCCCTGCCCCCCCCTCTCTCTCTGTCTCCCTCGCTCTCTCTCCCTCTTTTTCTCCCGCTCTCTCTCTCTCTCTCTCTCTCTCTCTTTCTCTGTCTCTCTTTCTCTCTCTCTCTCACGTTCCCCTGATTTATCCCATGCTTGTGTCCTCCTTCTCCCTCCCCTTTGCCCTTCACCTGACCCCCTCGGATCCTCCAGGTGCATGCTCACGCACCTGCAAAACAAACCTCCCAATCACAGCACTCGGCAGGGTGGCGTTGTCGGTTTGGCACCGGTTTTGACAAGGTGTCTGAACCCATCATCGTGTCTCCGAGGCTCCGGGCACCGTGGCGACCGGTCATCCTTACACTTATTGTTTTCCCAGCCATATTTGACCATCCAGCACACTCGGTCGTCCCCGGATGATATGATAGAGTGCATTCGGGGAAAAAAAACCCAAAACAAAACAAAAAGCAATCAAACAAAACGATGGCTGGATATCACGACCTACGTAATATCTGTATTGTGACTGTAAAGAGAATGCAGCTTAGTCTGGCTTGTTTTTGTTTTTGTTGTTGTTTGAGTTCAACACTCATTTTCAGTTTATGGCTCTATGTGGTCTTTATAGCAGCGAGTAATGAAATGAAACAGGAACGTGTTCGATTGTGAGTCTAAACAATTTTTCGAGTCTAAAACAACTTGGCATGTACTCCTGAGGCTTAGTTACGAGGGGGGGAAAAGGGAAACGCAATTTATTCAATTAGCACATCTCTCAGTAAGTCATACAAAGGGCCTCACCATTCAGAGACACACACTGGATGAGCAGTAACATAACCAACGTGTCTGTAATTCTCTGGACTTCTCTCAGCAGCTGTTGCCTTACCCACACACACACCCACACACACACACACACACACACACACACCCCAACCTCAGACTAAACCCTTCCAAACTCAATATCGCGATCATGCAAATGCAGCACTTGGAGAGGTTTGTGTTCCCAGATCCAAAACGTCATCTCCAGCTGTCAGGGGCTTTGGAGTCGACCGTCCTCCAGAGAGCGCGAGGATGTGACTGCCGCCATAAACAGATCGCTGGAGCACCTCAAACGCCAAACGGACAGCCCTGAAACTCACGAAACGCTCTGAGACACTCACGAAACACACTGCATTGTAAGAACTGTAGGGGGAGTGCATTCTGAAATTGCCCTCATAAAGACATAACATATATTTTCCAATTTATTATTACAGGCAGAATGTGAGTGGATTGCAACAGCATACAGTATATTACTGGCAGAGCTGGACTGTGCTTTCAAATTCACTATTGTGTGCCTAAATATACAGATAGTTAAATAGATAAAGAGAGAGAGAGAGAGAGTTTTATCCACAACCCCAGTTTGTTTGGGGTGCATTCAGCTTGGACAGAGTTGAGGCAAAGGGCATGTGTGTGTGTATGTGAGTGTGTGTTTGTGTGTGTGTGAGAGAGAGAGAGAGAGAGAGAGAGAGAGAACACAGAGTTCTCTCTCTAGTGGCACGGGTATCCTCCCCAAATCTCCGGGATATTCGTAATTCATCACGGTCTTCGATTCCTGACATCTGCCGTTGATTGTGCCCGTGGGCTGGCTGGAATTAGCCTACTCCTGGGAGTGCCATTAATGTGGCAGTGGGCATGCCAGCATGCGTCGGGCCC
>NC_044508.1:4406797-4506797 GCF_902362185.1 Chanos chanos | reverse complement strand
GCGATTCCCTAAACAGTCGCGCAACGAGTTAAAAACTGGATCATGCTGAAGCGAACCTGTATATTTAGATCCAAATGAAATCTGCGAGGAACGAATGGCTTCAATCTAAATTCTCATTTTGGCGTGATAGCATCAGCATCGACAGTAGGCCCCCGAGTTAAAACGTAGCCTAAGAAATTTCGAAATGTGAAACATTAATTCTGAAAGCTCATAAATAATGAAAAATGTGCGTGAAATTACGAAAGAAAAGACTCAAGACATTTTAATATAGCAACCGTGATCTTTAGACCTGTCATTTGACGAGTTGGGGCATAAGAACCTGTCAGTCTCTCCCGGGAGAATCCAGAGAAAGACATTCATTTTGAATTCCCTCAAATTTCCTTCTCGTTGTGTCTTGAGGAGATAGACTTCGTTATCTTTTTCCACACACCCCATTCCAAGAGAATCCGTCTGTTCCTTGGAGGACTGAGGAGAAAATCAGCCGCAATAGAGCTTTTGACAAAGTGCAAAGTGGTTCATTCCCACATTAGCGTTGAACCACGACCGTGTCTGATTGAAGGTGAAAGGCTGTGACTTTATGCAGATACTGTCAGTAATACTTCTCTGCGTTAATCTTGATTTGAATGTACAAGGTATGAGCCCAAACAAATCAAATTGCTAATAATCTTTAGTTTAGTTGTTCGGAGGCTGGGTTTTTAGTTTGTTTGTTTTTTGTAGTCTTTATTGAGGTCCAGAATATATATATATATATATATATATAAATTTTAATTCAATGAAATCCTGCTCACTCTACAGACCCAACCGATGCCAGTCTTTAAAACTATTAGAATATGCATTCTCCATCCTTTACAAGCCAAACAGGTGTTAAGCGGATATAGATCATGTTTAAGTCAAGCATTCGCATTCATTCTAAGGCCGGCTGGTCAGTTGGACAGTCGCATAAATCAAACTCTGCTGCCATCTACCGGCTAAAACATATAATAGCATAGAACACGATCTTAAAAAGAAAGGGGGAAAAAACTCGTAAAATGTGTGCGTTAAAATGACAAAATGAACCAAACAGCTTAAAGCAGTTCTTTTAAAGCTAGTCACTTGTATCCACACTGACATCAGCCCGAACAGCTTTAAATTAGAGTGGCACTTTTTTTTTTAACAGTCCTTGTCCTTCAGTCGGATTAAGAGACAAAGCTTCAGTAATTTACTGTGCGGTTCCTATTTGTCCCCAGAGGGCCCTCAGACAGACAAGGAGCAACCTTCCCTCTCCACTCCCAGTCAGTCATCCAGTAAGGAAGGTCAACACGATCTGAATGTTCAGGGTGTGTCTGTGTGTGTGTGTGTCTCTGCCTAAAACATTTTTATTCTCTTCTCAATAGCTGTTTAAAATCTCCATGATGTCTTCTTTCACAGAACAAGGGGAATGCTGCTGGACCCCTGGCGCTCCAATACTCGTTTCCCAACAGTCAAAGCCACACTCTTTCAGATCCTCCCTGGTGCTCTGGATCAGCGACCCATCCGTGTCTGTGGGAGGCAGGACGCAGGTTTGTTATGTCAAGGCAGTCACAATGCAGGTAGCAAAATAAATAAATAAACAAATAAATGAAATAAACAAACAATCGAGAGTGCAAAAGACGGAGTGAGCGGAAAGAGAGAGATGAATGAAAAGATAATACATGTTGACAGAGGTAACGAAGGCTGCTATTTTTAGCCCGTCTGTCAACAGACAGCAAAAACAGAGAGATCGGTGATAACTGATCAGCTGAATTGTCTCTAACTCGGTGGCCTGTTAGCATGCAAAGGGTTTCCCAGGCTACTGATACACATTTTTCCTGCTTCCCTCCACAACATGCCCACCCACCACCTATAGTCTATCAAAAAAAAAAAGCTGTCAGTAGAAGTAAATGGTCAGGATATCATCATTATAAGAATTATTATAATATCAGACATTATAGGAATAATGCAGCAGAGTAAATAGCTGGTCTAAAATACTGAATCAGTGCCTTTCTCTTTAAGGTTGTTTTCAACGTTTAAATGAAGCAACTTTCTGTGACAGTCGTTGACGGTTCCACCGCTTGTGGTTCCATATCGAGAGAGAAAATTTCCTTTGCACTGCAGTCAGTCACAATGATGACAGCAATGTGAAAATTGCGGGATGAGCGAGATGAATTCAGATGGGGGTTTTTTTTCTGTGCGACTTGAATAAAAACAAAAAGCTTTTCTCTCCCTTGCTTTGGACAAAGCGACGTAATCAGGTGTATATTGAAACGACGACCGTTAAAGTGCGCTAGGGTTTCGCTCGGCTTCTCGCGAGTGACTCGGCGGCGGCGACGAGGCTCGACTCTCCTCCCGCCGTGGGGAATCGTTTTGAGGCTATATTTGGTAGATCTACAAACCTGATTAAAATTCAACATGTTTAAGAGCTTCAGGCATAAACAAAGAAAAGCAACCCGCGTATGACAGGTATACTGTCAGACTGTTAGCTTTGTCAAAGGGAAAAATGACAGGCAGAATATTTCTAAGCAATCCCTGCGTTACGTGCCGACTGTATTCGGAACCGTCTCAACACGTCTGGGTCTGTGATGTGTCGTTTCCGATGTCGGAAATTCATTTATACACCGAAAGGGGTTTCGCTTGGATTAGTTTTTGGCACGTATTAAGTCCATATGCAGAGGGACATGCTTCTGAGTTTCAGTCTTTAAAACGAACTCACCCGTCACTATTTCCCACTGCAAAAATATTAATTGTGATCATCTGGACATAACTGGTCTGATCAGAGTGCTATGAAACAGCACACACACACGGACAGAGATGAACAGATGACAGAGGACAGGGCTGGGCAATGGATTGTGGGAACAGAGCCTGAAAATGTCAGCTGTCAGTAGCAAATGGGGTCAGAGGGTTCTTTTGGACGCGTTAGTGTCTTTTGTCAGGAAAAGAGAAGAAAAGAGAAGAAAAAAGACGTGTTGTAGAAACAGAAGTGGAGAGAGCAGACACCTGGTCTGAGAAGAGTGATGGCACAGCCCCCTCCGCCAGCTCCTGTCAGTTTGCTATGGAGACCTCTGGCCAATGTCACTCTGCACAAGGTGTCCAGGGACGGATGGCCCACCCCCATCACATTTAAGTGGTGCTGGTTGATGTCAATCAACTCCTGTGATGGAAGAAATCCACCAGTGGTTACAGTTTGTGCTAAATATATAAGTTGAAGTAGAGAGAAACCGCTATTAAGATTAATCTCAGAAAAAGAGAGTCCAACACCACCACATAATCAAATCACCATTGTTTTTTGGGGTTTTTTTTTTGCTAAACAAACCAGAATTTTGTGCTAACAAAGAAGAGCGAATAAGCATTGAAAATCCAGTTGGACCGGATTTTTTCGTTAATTTTATAATGTGTGCGTTAATTACAGTGATTGCGCCATACCTCTAGAACACTGTAGTGCTTGGGAGACGATTCTCCAGCTTCCATTTTGGTCAGGGTGTCCTCACAGGTACGAGACACTGCATCCACCGACTCCAACACAGGGTTGATGATCGACGGAAACTGGGAAAAGAGAGAATACGTCAGACGATTAAAAAAAAAAAGAAGAAACAAAAAAGGCCATACAAAATATTTGAGACAGCAAACTACGAGTGTAAGTTTAAATGAATTTCTGGATGAAAATAAGAAAAAAAAAACCCAGACCCCGAATACCTCCATGCCCAGTTTCTAGGGCGAGGATAAAACAACAGTACAAATTAATTCAACTATTCTGAATCCCTGTAAAAAAAAAAAAAAACTCTACGTCCAACGCAGAATGTGGAGCTGTGGCCTACGTGTTACTTTTCTATTCACAAAGGAGAACCAAAGCTGATTCACATCCAAAGCTAATTCACATCCAAAGCTGATTCACATCCAAAGCTAATTCACATCCAAAGCTAATTCACATCCAAAGCTGATTCACATCCTGAGCTGATTCACATCCAGAGCTGATTCACATCCAGAGCTGATTCACATCCAAGGCTGATTCACATCCAAAGCTGATTCACATCCTGAGCTGATTCACATCCTGAGCTGATTCACATCCAAAGCTGATTCACATCCTGAGCTGATTCACATCCAAAGCTGATTCACATCCAAAGCTGATTCACATCCAAAGCTGATTCTGACTGCACATAAACAAATACTATGTTTTTGGGCCGTACTTTATGACTGTGGGATTGCTGAACATCTAATTCAGTGGATGATTACAACCTAGATATTTACATAACTGCCAGTGTCAAATTTAATAAAACCCTGTAAACATTTCGAGGTATCTGGCAGCAAAGTGAGAAGGACGCAGCGAGCCTTGCAGGAGTACCCACTTTGACTTGACAGCTTAATGTAAAAAAAAAAAGTAAAAAGGAAGAAAAGAAAAACAGCAAGTGGCAAAAATCTATGAAGATGCAGTGTAACTTCTGCATATAATCATTTCCATAAAAAAAAAACATTAAAAAAATAGACAGAAAGTTCAAGAGAGAGAAAGACAGACAGAGAGAGAAAGACACACACACACACACACACACAAAAGAAAACAAACACAGTGTTTTAGTGCCTGAAAGCCAAAGCGCCGTGGGGACGATCTCACTCAAGACTTGAAAAGAAAAAGCCCCAAAAAACCTTTTGCTCTTTCCGCCCGGATCATTACACAGCCAGACACGACCAATCTGGCTTTTGCCAGCGGTGAGTGTACCTGCCGGCGTTGTCACGGCAACGGCACACAGGGGCGCCGGCAGCGCGCCTCATTTGCCGAGGTTTTTTTTTTTTATGAAACCACTCAACATCGGTTCCCCCTGGAGTGCCTTCTCTCTCTCTCTCTCTCTCTCTTTTTTTTTTCCGCCGAGAACGCTGCGGCGATTACGCTAATTACAGGGCTGCGAGAGAAAACACAGGGGGAGACAGGAAGCCATTTAGTACCTTGTTAATTTTGTCCTTCACGCCAGCGACAAGCACCTTGGTGCTCCTCGGAACTTTGGTGTTTGTGAGAAGGATTCTCAACATGGGAACCCTGGAGAGAAAATGAAGCAAACACAACAGGAGCACACACATACACACACACACACACACACACACACACACACACACAGGCATAAATCGCTTCCTCTGTGTCATGAACTGAATTAAAATGCATTGACCCCAAAAAAGCTCATACGCTTGACTCAGAAACAAAGCAAAAAAAAAAAAAAAACTTGCAGAGCTGTCTAATGTTTGAGCATGACAGCTACACCAGGCTTTTTGAGGATTGCACCTGCAAAATCTTCTTCATAAAAAAATCAAGAAAATACACAAACAGTGCGAAATGAGGGGAATTCTGTGAAGGTAAGCTGACGCTTTTTCCAAATGCGTTTCATCTTTTTGTACCTGTTCAGCGGCGTTATCTTTCCGGCATGATATCTCAAAATCCCACCTGCACGAATCAATGACAAAACACAGCCTGTAATCATCCGATTCATTTTCGATGAACATAACAAAGAGAGACATTCTAGACAGACAGAAAGGCAGCGTGATAGATAGATAGATAGACAGACAGACAGATAAACAGACAGACAGACAGACAGATCGGTCGCTGGTGTTGAAGTGATGCCGGAGCAGGTCTGTCTTACCCCACGTGCCCACGGCATTGTCCACGCCAGAAGGGTTTCCGTGGATGATCCGTTCGCCTTGAAACGCCCATCTGTTGATCAGCTCCATCTCCTCCTCGCTCCATCTGGGCCACAAAGAGTGAAGAGGACCAGCAAAATGGAATAAGCAAAGACATCCCCAGTTCGCTGCACAGATACTTGAGCAGGTGGCCTTGTTCCAATACCCCTGCGCGCCTCCTCGTTCCCTTGACTATGTTTTAAGAAGACGGGACGATATATATATATAGCAGCGAGGGGTACCTGGCGGTGTCTTGCTGATGTGTGAGGGGAGAGGAGATGGTTCCCTGGGCAGAGAGCAGAGCTGTGGCCAGACACACGCAGAACGCAGCACTGGACCCCAAACCTGCCCCAGTGGGCAACTCCGACCACACAGACAGCGTCATACTGGGTAAAGACCTGTAGGCACAAAGAAACCAGTCTAAGAGACACCAACTAATGTTCAATCAAATCAGTCACTAAGGACTCAGTGAGTCAATGATCATACATATTTATATTTACATTGACATTAATATATGCAAATTAAATGTGTTCTCCAGGCTCCTTTTTTTAATTTAATTTAATTTAATTTGAATTTGTGAAGACTTTCCAAATATATTCAATACAATATTGATTGTGCATCTAAATCAGATGAAGTCCGATACCCATGGGGCCACTCCCTCCCTAAACACACACACACAAACACAAACACTCCACCAACACATCTGCAAAGCATTTCCCTTATTATTACTGGAGATATTCTTTGGGTTTAAAATTATTCAAATAATGTAATCTAATCCAGCAAATGCCCTCTGGATCTCTTCAGAGACACGGACTCATCTAACTCAATAGACCCATGAAAAGAAATCATCATTGTCCACTGTACTGTCCCTTTTGATTGACAGTGACGAATGGTCTAGATGTTGTCTTCGGGGGACAAACATCTCCAGACATGTCATAGCTGTGGTGTCATGCTGTGTTGAAGAGCCAAATTCTCATTCATCCTGCCCTGTCACAGTGAATCTGCCCTCCCTAACACATCCACAGCCAGGCTGGTATACACCCTGCCCTGTCACAGTGAATCTGCCCTCCCTAACACATCCACAGCCAGGCTGGTATACACTCTGCCCCGTCACAGTGAATCTACCCTCCCTAATACATCCACAGCCAGGCTGGTATACACCCTGCCCTGTCACAGTGAATCTGCCCTCCCTAACACATCCACAGCCAGGCCGGTACACACTCTGCCCCGTCACAGTGAATCTACCCTCCCTAACACATCCACAGCCAGGCCGGTACACACTCCACAAGGACAACCTGCGCTGCATTGATACAATGGAGCATTGCATCTGCATGTCACCAACTTATCGCCTCTACCTCACACAGCCTCTGTCTCCTCTACCTCACACAGCCTCTGTCTCCTCTACCTCACACAGCCTCTGTCTCCTCTACCTCACACAGCCTCTATCGCCTCTACCTCACACAGCCTCTATCGCCTCTACCTTACACAGCCTCTATCGCCTCTACCTCACACAGTCTCTATCGCCTCTACCTTACACAGCCTCTATCTTACACAGCCTCTAACTCCTCTACCTCACACAGCCTCTAACTCCTCTACCTCACACAGCCTCTATCGCCTCTACCTCACACAGCCTCTATCGCCTCTACCTTACACAGCCTCTATCGCCTCTACCTTACACAGCCTCTATCTCCTCTACCTCACACAGCCTCTATCGCCTCTACCTCACACAGCCTCTATCGCCTCTACCTCACACAGCCTCTATCGCCTCTATCTTACACAGCCTCTAACTCCTCTACCTCACACAGCCTCTATCGCCTCTACCTCACACAGCCTCTATCGCCTCTACCTCACACAGCCTCTATCGCCTCTACCTCACACAGCCTCTATTTCCTCTACCTCACACAGCCTCTATCGCCTCTACCTTACACAGCCTCCAAAATGAAATGTAACACAGCTGATTTGCGTTTGTGTGTGTATATATGTATTTGTACATCATCACACACCTCATAATTTTGATATTTGAAGTGTGGGCATATCTATCTCTCTGTCTCTCTCATATCTATCTATCTATCTATCTATCTATCTATCTATCTGTATATATACATACATATAAGATGTATAGATAGACCTATGTTCAAACTGTAGGGAGGAAAGAAAAAAGGTCTAGGGCAATCATGTGTATCATGGTATTTTATACATAACCATCAGTTGCTCAAACATATCATGAGATGAGAAAAGAGGAGATAAGTACTGCTGACAAAAACGATGGGAGTTATGCTTTTATCACACAGTTTAGTGCATTTCTACCCCATGAGAGCGGAGCTCAATGTGTATACAGCAAAGACAAAAGATACTGTGTCCCAAATACACATACAAACATTATAACTCCAAACATGCTGTATTAATCATTTACATTAACGTGAGTTTAATTTGTTTCTCTTACTCTGAATGAGCAAAGACCGAGAGGTAAATGTAAAGGAACGCGAGGACTGCCATGCCTCCCGTGTCTGTGGTCCCATCGGGAATACCGACAAAGTCTCGAAGTCGTTTGACGAGACTGGTGTCAAGTTCTGTCGTACTGCTGTAATTAACTGAAAAAGTGGAACAAAAGTCAAGTTAATTTTTTTAGTTTGAAAGTTTATCCCGAAAAATCTAAAAACATAAATCTAAAAAATAAAAACGAGAAATTAACGGAAGATTCTTATCTAACCTGTGGTGTCCGTGACTAAGCTCTGCAGTTCTGTTAGGTCCCAGGACAGGAATGTGTGAATGTTGGGCATATTAATGAAGACTTTCTCTCCAGAGGTAACCTGAAGCCGCAGGTAGGTCCGCAGGTTCAAACTCACGGCCAGAGCCACCTTACGGATGAACAGCAAAAACAAGGCCCCACTCGTACGCATTTATGTTTTACATTTATTAATTTAGCTGACATTCTTATCCAGACCAACTTGCAAACATGTAAGCAGACGTCTGCAGTCACACTATTCCAGGATTATAGCACAGAACTGCACAATGCAACGCATTAAATCAGATACTACCGTCATGAACAGCTATGAATAGTACTGAGTTCTCAGCGGTGAGTAAAGGATACGAGAAGTATAGTTTGAGTCCGTTATATATTTTAAAACGATACGTGAGCGTGCTAATATGTACGCAATGATGTCGACTGTTTGTTTGTACTGTGTCTGCTGTAATATAGTAGAACGTACTGTAGTATGCATCAGTTACCTACACCTCATGTTTCTCACCTTTATGTTCACAACTTTTTGTTTACTCAAGGTCTTTGGATTACTTATTTAATCATAGTAATTACACTGTATTGACAATGTACTGCCAAATTCCTACCTTGCCGTGGACTACCGCGTGCTCTCCGTGAAGTATAGCTTTCCCTGGAGCTGAAATAATGTATTCCTTGACTTGCATCTTGAATTTCCTGTCACATCAAAAAAGTAAAGCACTGTTTTGCCGGTAATATTAAAAAGGTTAGACTTTTTCAACTTTTTGCTGCTTTACTTGAGCATCAAATCTCAACAAGATCTTAAACCCACCCGCGATTTATAATTTATGGTACGGTTTAGAGTAAATCTCCCGATGACCTATCACTGATTGTGACCATTCAGTATTCCCGTAAAGATCGTACTTCCCAGTTACACCAAGTGGGAAAGTTTAAGCTGAACTTGATGTGGACATAAGAGAAAGAATAAATCTGTCGGGTCAGCCGAGGAAAACCATGACACCGATGCGCCGATGACAAAAGTTGTGCGAATTGTCAACAGACGGAAGGCCACGCAGCCGGTGGCCTTCAACCAATAGAAATTAAAGCCCATATGCACAGACCTCTCAGCATCCAATTAGAATGCAGCTCTGTGACTCGTGTCATTGGTCGTGTGATAGTGAGCGCCTCCTACTATCGTACGGATAGCGAAGAAGGACAGAAAAGAAGAATAGTAAACATTAGCTAATGCTAGTCGCCAAACGCGCTATTACGAAATCAGCTGTAATGGCCACAACGATTGTACATTCGACTCACTTGCGATGTCTCTTAAGAATAGGACCATGCTTAAGGACGCAGCGAATTGGGCGTATATGTCTGCAAACGAGAGGGTAATTTCCTTTGTCATCGCTGCGTAATGTCACATTAACAGACCCCTGATTTGATAAATATTAGTCCCAAGATTCCCAAGGTCTTAGCTGAAGAAGCTAACAAGGAGTTCTCTATGCAATGACAGTTAAGAAAACATGAGATTTCCTCCTCATATGCAGTGTTTTGTTTTTTGGGTAGATAATACATTTCAGATGTATATGATGTTTAAACTTATAAAACTGTTGCATTTTTTCTTTTTACCCCATATAGCTTTGCCACTGCGTCTGATGGAGAGAGCAAAGTACCCAAAATTTACACGAAGACAGGAGATAAAGGTTTTCCATTGAATTTGGCTATAACCATACCAGTTTCGTGTCTTTAAAAAAAAGACTAAATATATTTGCATGTTTTTGTAATCCATCTCCTCATCACCCGACAGGGTTTTCAAGCACATTCACAGGGGAGAGACGCCCAAAAGAAGACCACATCTTTGAGGCCCTTGGGTCCACAGATGAATTGTCGTCGGCGATTGGGTAAGGATGTTGCAGCATGTCGTCTGTCTTCGGTGTTGTTAAATGTTCAGTCTTGTTCACTGTGCAGTCGCCCTGACGTTAAATGAAGTTCATGTGTCGTGTCCCGTTCCGAAGGCTGGCGAGAGAGTTCTGCGCTGACCAAGGACACACGTTCATAGATCAATTAGACAAGGTCTGCAGCTCTTTTACATACCTCAGTGTTTGTTGCTTATTATTAAATAACGTTTTCTTAATGTTTTGTGTCTGGCATTAGAATAAGTGGGCATTTTCTTTCCGTACAGATCCAGTGTGTCCTACAAGATGTAGGTTCTAATGTTGCTACTCCCCGTTCATCAGCAAGAGACGCACACATTAGTAAGTGACACGACGTTTCCACAGATTTGCTTGGGTACGGTCGATTCTTTTTGTAAACTCATGATGTAGCAGAATCTCCAGGGACTTTTACTGCAAAAAGATTGTTCCTTATGCATTTTTCCCTGTAATTTTTTCACAGAGAAGACCAAGTTTAGCAGTCAGCCAGTGTCAGACCTGGAGTGTTGGATTGATGCATACACAGAGGAACTGCCTCCACTGACCAGCTTCATATTACCTGTAGGTGTTTTTTCAAAAATACGTTTGTAATGGGAGTGTGGTCACTAGGTATATTACATTCTGCAAAATTTGATCTACACAGAAAAATCACAGAAAACCAAAACCGTTCACTTAAACAAAATTACCGCATTGAATTTAATCTTGTGAAAATTAGTTGTACAGCGGTGGGCAGCCAGTGATATTAGGAGCACAGCACATAAGATGCTAGATCAGCACAGCACATGTCTAAAATGTTGTGTGTATGTCACAAAAATGTTAATGTAGATGAGTTAACGACCAGTTTAGTGATATTTCTCACTGGTTTTCTTCTCTCTCTCTCTCTCTCTCTGTGTTGTCCAGTCTGGTGGCAAAAGCGGCGCAGCCCTGCATGTGGCCAGAGCAATGTGCCGGCGGGCAGAGCGCGGGTTAGTGCAACTTTACCACCCTTGCCCACACCCGTCTCCCGTTATAAAGTCATTCCCGTTAATTATCTACTATAGTACCCACCTCCTGTTTTTGCATGACATGCACATATCTGGCAGATATGTGTGTGCGTGATGACTTAGTTAGCGTAGCAGAGGTGAGGCAGTGTCCTCAGTAAAACCCTGTTCCTGAGCTCGAAAAGAGCGCTCTCGTGAAAGACCTGGGGGTTTGAGCCTTTAGCTCACTTGCTAATTTATCTGCCTCCCAGCCCAGAGTCGGTTGCTTTGAGAGCCACTCGGGTGGGACCGGTTAAGTTAAGGCAAGACAGACATGAAAAGAACAGAATATATACAAAGGAAAGGGCATTTTCTGAAGAAGCTCTCAGAGACACAAACCAAAGCCAAGCAGTGACTGTCAGTGACGGCTAATTGGTCGGGACTGATGAGGCTCTGAGGCTCTCACTCGTCTCTGTCACGCTCAGGTTTTTGTTCCTCTTTTCCAGCGTCGCACCTATCGTGCGTTCGGGAGAAGCAGATCCCGACGTCGCCAGATATTTAAACAGGTATCTATATCATCATCATCATCATCATCATCAAAAACAAACAAACAAACTAACACACAAGATGTGTCGTTTCGAATGTCAGCGCTGCATCCATACCGTCTGTTGCCCGTTGCAGGCTGAGCGACTACCTGTTCACATTGGCAAGGTACACGGCCATGAAAGAGGGTAAAGAGGAGAAGATCTACAGAAGACCCGAGTGAGAACCAGAGGATGGAGAGCAAACCACAGATGAGGACCTTACCTGTCCCCCAGGATGGAACTTGCCATCCCAATGGAACTTCATGCAGGAGAGCACAACAGAGAGTGTTGTTTTCCTGTTTTTTTTTTGTCATATATTAAAGATTTTATTGTAATAAACTGAGTTTTTTGTCTTTAGTATCGGTGAGACATTTAGACACATCTATCAGCTGTCAGTGAGAAGTGTTAAGAGAATCTTTGGGGCTTTGATATCCACATAAAAAAAGTATTCTGGGTTTTAAAGGTGAAGAGGAAGTTTCATATTGCCAAATCCCTTTTCATCCTCATAAGGATACAAGCACTATATTGGTCTAGACATGAACTTTTATCATTTGTGATATTTTATGTATTGTCTGGCCTAAACAAGTACACAATCAGTGACTTTTACTGATGGTGATGATGTCACAACAAATTAACTGTGGCTCTTACATGTTTTACAAATAGCTCCTTCATAAAAAAACAAACAAACAAAAAAACCAAAATACACACAGTTTCTCAAACACAGATGAATAAGAAAATGGGGTATCGTTAATCAGTTTGGAAGGGCATCAACAGGTTAACAGTAAATCACCTGCGTATGAATTTTAAAAATGGCATTTTTTTCTCATTTCAAAGCAGTCCGGACTAAGAATACAATGTTTTATCTAATCAGGATTTATCTCGTGTATTTACCTCATGATAACTCAGAAATTATATATAACACATGTGAGCCTGTTAAAAACTTCATAAAGCAAAGCATGTCCAGGGCAAACGAAGAGCAACAGTAGCTGTGTAAAGAAGGTGCAGAGAAAATTTTTAACTGAAAGGGACTCTACTTGAGAACACCAACGCTAAGTATGGGAAGTTTGGCTTAAAAAAAGCATTCCACGGCATATCATTGGACAGCGTAAATTCTCTGAGAATGCCCCGATATTTGTGTTTTCCTCCAATGTCATGTATCTATAGCGAGTGCCAGTTACACCAGACTACCATGTACCATGTTGACACACTTGTGTGAGAAATACCCTTGGTAAGCACCCGTCTTTCTTGTACGCGTCACATGATTGTACACCAGCCGTGGCTCCTCTGGGTCAGCGAGCTGGCCAGCGTCATCAGATTCATGTTACGTTCCTCGTAGGGCGGATAGCGCAGGTAGGTCATGAACTCGATGCGTGTGCTTCGAAGCAGACACGACTTCTTGTGGGAGAAATTGTCGAAGCTGTAGCGGCCGTGATAGGAACCCATTCCACTGGAGCCTGTTGGATTCACAGAATTCACGAAATCGCAGAAGTTTTGGTGTAAGAACAGTGACTGATCCGGAAATGTTCGCCACATGAATGTTCAGTAGTGTGTTTTTGAGCCAATACTTGCGCAACAGATTCAGTAAATTCATACAGACAGTTTGAAACACATAAATAGTGTGTTAATATTGTGACATTACCCCTCAAAAACATATAAGACATCAAAGAAAAGCAGGAGTGTAGCTGCCATGAACAGTAATTACTGACAGTGAACATCTTCATGGCATAGTATAGCATACACTGAACTTCATAAGAAGAAATAACACATTTAACATGAGCTAACTGATTAACTGTGATACCATGTAGTGAACTGATATCTCAATCATGAAACTACTGCTGCAGAACAGTGACACCTAGTGGACTGTTAAAGATTGCATTATTTTGATAATTGTGATATGAGTTGGCTACAGTTAGCTACAGTTCCATTGACCTGATTTTTGGAATATGTCTCACCTACACCTCCAAAGGGCAACCCTGCCATCAGGCTCTGCAAGACACTGTCATTAGAGCAGAAGCTTCCACTGGAAGTCTCATTCATCACCTTGGAGACGACCTACAAAAGCAACAAACAAGAACAGAACAAAATGTGAAAATGGCCTTTTTTTGGCTACAGGTGTGTCTTCTTGCAGACCCTCTCAGTGGGCAAAAGATTTTGGACATGATTTTACCGGTGTTAAACTGTAAGTCTCCGGCATTACCAACAGAATATATAACAAAGCACCCCAGCGGCTATTCCATGTGCATTCACTTTGCTTGTCCGTCTGTCCTTGGTTACGAAACAAGAAGTTGTTTTATGAATGCCCTCTTGTGCAACTAAAGGAATTTTGCACTTAAAGACTTAAGACTTAAAACTCTGCTGAGCCCAACCTATACATATGGCCGTGTGTGTGTGTGTGTGTGTGTGTGCGTGTGTGTCTGCCAAAAAATGGTCGCAGTTCACCTTGCTGTTTCTGGAGTATGCATACACACAGAGGGGCTTTTCTCTGGCATTGATAAAGGCTATAGCCTCCTCGACGTCTTTAACGGTTAGGATGGGCAGAATCGGGCCAAACACATCCTGCTGCATGACTGGATCCGATTCTACCACGTCCATCAGAATCGTGGGCGCTACAAGTCAACATATGATACGAAAGGGGGAAAAAAATCGTATTTACATGCACTCAGTTACCCAGAAAAATTTAAGCTTTCGTTCTGGGACTTACCGATATATTTCTCTGCTTCGTTTATTTGACCCCCCACAACTACTTTGTCAGACCTCAGGAGCAGGTCCTTCGCCCGACTGAAACTCTCCTCTTTGACCAGACGCCCAAAGCTCCTGGACTCTCGTGGGTCCGGCCCAAAGAACTGATGTAGGACGCACTTCAGGGCCTGAAGGAGGCTTTCTTTGACGTCGGAGTGACACAGAACGTAATCGGGCGCCGTCGGGCTCTGCCCGGCGTTGTGGAAGCGCGCCCAGGCGATGCGACGGGCCGTGGTGTTAATGTCACATTGCTTGTCCACGTAGCAGGGGTTCTTACTGTTCAAGACCAGCGTTACTCGGGCGAGGGTCCGGGCAGCGGCCTGTGCCACTTTAATCCCGTCTTCTTTGCTGCCTATGGGGGCAGAGTCCACAAAATGACTCAAGTCTGCTTTATTCCATGCATGGATTTCATGTTGACTTTGGCCCAGATAGAAACAGGCTTTAAGCCGGGCGCAATCCTAAAAATATCAAGCAAAGCCTTACCGGAAAAGAAAACATGGTCAAATTTGAGGTCCACAATGTCAGGCACCTCGCTTGGCCCTGTCAGGACCACATGGTAGCACTCCTGTGGGAGTAAGGGCAGCAAACACAACACAGTAGAGGAATTCATTTACACACGCTCAGTGCTTTTACAGTGTACAAAGTCACATTCAGAGTGACATGGCAAGCAGGGCACCGCATGGTAGCACTGCAGTCTTTTCCACCGCCTCGAAAGCTACTGACGTGTCAAGTCTTACGTACGTTGTCCAGATATGCCGGTATGAGCCTGTGGAGAAGCTCTGTGGTATGGGGACAGGTCTCTGAAGGACTGATAATCACACAGTTACCTGAAATTCAAATAGAGTCATTGGCATGACAAGGCACTTAATCTGCATTCTAACACCTAGAAAACGACCCACTAAATACCCCCAAATTGCAATGTATTTACCTGCCGCGATAGCGCCCACTAGAGGTACCAGACAGAGTTGAACAGGGTACGTCCATGATCCAATAATCAATACAACCCCTAGAGGCTCACTCAGTATCATACAGTTATCCAGTGCCGTGGCCTACGAAAGTCAACAGACCACATTACTTGAAGTCTTGGCTGGTAGGTTGGTTGTAAGAGTCTTATCAACCAAGACCTTTTTGTGAAACTATGACTGTTCCAACAGCAGATCTGAGACAATGCCAAGAAAAGTTATTTAAAGTTTTCTTTTCTATTCCTAAATCCTCCGGATTAACGAGAAGGCATAATTAAGCAGTCAAAAAATGTGAAATTTATGCCAGTTTATAAATGGATCAGTCTCATAATTTAGGACAACCGGGACAACAGGGAGAGAGACTCAGGAATGTAAACAGTGGGGGAGGGGGGGGGGCAACACCATTATTCGACAGTCTGGCAAACCAAAGAGATAGGACGTGCCAAGAGTGGGCTGGCTAAACCAGTGAGGCTGAGAAAAACCAGTTTAAGTCTGCATTCTAATCTGCTTTGGCTGCCTTTACACAAAGAGGGGCTTTGTAGCTAAATGTCAGTACAGTGGTACTCCAGTGAGAAAATGAGTCATAAATAATCCAAACAAACCCATAATGCTCGAGGTGCATTCAATAGAAATGCCTTTGAAATGTTTTTGTTTGTTTCTCTCTCTCTCTCTCTCTCTCTCCCAGGTTTTTCGAATGGACCCTTACTAGGTTGCGTTCCAAATGCTGCGGTTCCATCCACTTCTTAAGGTGACTAATGGCATAAAGAGCCTCGTTCTTCACCATCATAAGCTCAGACGTCACGGTCTCAAAACGGGGCTGCAGAGACGTAGGAGAGAAAGAAAGAATGAAGGAAAGAAAGATTAATGGATGCATGGATAAGTCAGTGAATGGACAGACAGACGGACAGACGGACAGACAGACAGACAGATAGATAGATAGATAGATAGATAGATAGATAGATAGATAGATAGATAGATAGATAGATAGATAGACAGATACATAGATATTGTACATCCCTTAAAAAAATTAAACATCACAGTTGATAATTCATAGTGGAACAGCCAACTTCAAAAATACAAGCAGTGTCCTTTCAGAAGACTCCTAAGAAACTAGAGTGTCTCTGAAAAGCTCCTCTACCTTCAGCATGCACCAAAACGCATCACTCCAAGGTGTGCGTGTTCTTACCTTATGAATGTCTCTCCCGAGAGCATCCACAAAGTCACACTCATGCTCCACCAGCATGCGGACCAGGGCTTCCAGCTGACCCAGTCTGAAGCTGTCCTGTGCCGTGCGTCCTGCCTGGAAGGCAGCTCTGGACCTGTTCAGCAGCTCTACAGTTTTCAGACACAGTTCCCCGTGCCTGTTCCTGAAAATACAACCAACAGCATTCAAACAGCCCTGGTCACACTGGAACATCCCTATGTAGATCCCTATCTACAGACCCACTTGTGAGAAACCTGGCTTGATGGCTACGTCACACTGATGAATTCTGTCAGAGACCCTGAGTGTGTCGAATCGGATACCTCCTGCAAGTTAGACGCCCGTTCATCTGACACGCGTGGCATGCCTTTCTTTTCCTCCCCCGATTCATGTTCCCAGGACAACGCAAGTCCATTTATAATACAGAAATGTCTTAAGCTGGTTTGTATATTTACAAGCCCATGGAGAAGTTAATTCCAATTACTGGAAAAAGCACAAGGCCCTCCTTCCCAATAATAACAACCAATCAGAAATTGTGACAGATGACAAGAAACGCTCAAATAAAACAAGTCATACTATTTGAGAACTGCATTTTAAGTGAACAAATAATGGTTTCTTATTTGTCCTGTGCACATTTTGAACAAAAAGTTTATAGGTTTTGTTATGTCTTCCCGAAGTGATAATATCTGTTGTAGGCAGGGTGAGTGTTTTTTTCTTTTGTTTTTTTTTGTTTTCTTTGTTTTGTTCTTTTTTTTTTTTTACGTGTTTTCAGACACAATATACGATTCAATAAAATTCACTTCAATAAATTAACAATGTGAGATACTCCTGACTGACCCTCACATTATAATCCCCATTTTCCTCATTACCTGATTTTCTAAAAAAAACCCATTTTCTTTTCTCCCCATCACCTCCTGTAAAGTGAATCTGGTGCAAACTAAAGGATCTCCACGGCTGCTCTTACCTCCTCAGGGCTTTGAACCACCTGTTCGGAGAGTGATTTGGCGGCGAGCTCATGACTCCTGAGTTTCGGCGACCCTCTGATTGGGCAGTCGGTACCATCAGACGTCCTTATGAGCAGCTCACAGGAACTACCTCCGCTGGCAGAGCGTCAAGTGAGAGGAACGACCGAAATAGTGAGAAGTTTGTTTGGGGATCAGCGTAAAGAGGAGGGGGCAAAACGCCGGCCACCCTTGGAATGTTACGTAACAGATTTACCTTGACTACTCGCATGCACCCGCAATCATGTGACTTGGGTTGGTTTTTTTTTTGTTTTGTTTTTTTTTTTTGCTATATGTCCTTCAGGGACATGATTTCACAGCACTTGTCAAAGCATGGTGTCCATTAGCAAAGGGTAAGTTCACAGCATGGAAAACCAGTGAAAAACATAGAGGGTATTCATGGGACAGCATGCAGTTATGTCCTGTACACAAATATTTGAACTGCAGCAAATATTTTTGTTTTTTTTTTACATGGAAACCATTGCAGTTGAGAGCACAGATGGTTCTCAGATCTGTGTCTTGAGGTAATGATCATGAACTACCAACAGACTAATTCAACCTCTGTCTCTTGTCCAGCTGTTGCTAGGACAATGGCCAAGTATGACCTAGGGGTATTGGCCCCATTCCAACTCTTTCATAATTTTCCACTTCTTTGAGGACTTTGTGTACTATTGTTATAACAGGAGTGAATGAATCAAAGGATAACCACAAAGGGTTAACTTTTTAATGCTGCGTGGAGTTCCACATGTACTGCTTTCACTTATCAGGTCTTCTTAGGTTTCAGAATGAGAGAGAGAGGGAGAGAGAGGGAGAGCCAGGTCACGGAGAAAGGGGGGAAAAAAAACCTCTGGAGTATTGGAAAAGGATCAGTTCTACAAACATGTAATCTTAATCTTAATCCATTGCCACACTATGACATCTTCCACAAACGACAATCAGCAGTGTTATAGTGAGCTCCTGTTAAATTAAGCTGGACCCAGATGAAGACTTTAAAAAAAGGATCCAGTTTAATCCTGCAGGAGCTGATTTACTGCTGCTGATTTTACTGTGTATACCATATTTATCTGAGAGTATGCAAATGTGAATGTGTTTCCTATTTTCAGTTATTAACGAAGCACAAATGGTTAAATCCCAATAAACAACAAAATTCATTTTTAGTATATCCCCATACTGGCAAAAAGACAAAACGATTCTCAAGATCTTTCAATACAATCTGGTAAGTAAATCAACAAAGAACCCCTTAAAATGTGCTGTTTTGTAAAGATTTTATCATATTCAAATGTTTACATGATTTATTGACATGACACTTATGTTTATACTTTACAGAGGAAATATTACTATTCACATGGACAACTTCTTCAGAGCGACCTAGAGTTCACTTAGTGCAACAAAAGTCCAAAGACACTTCTTCGAGCAGACAAACTGAGTCCACACTCACAGGAGGCCGCTGCACCTTTCCTTCCAGGCATTAGGGTTCAGAACTGAGTGCACAGTAGCTCATTATGACATCATAAAACTCTTGACGACCCAACTCATCTTACATACTGAAAACCTCTGAGTCTCAAGTTCTCACTGGTCAACTGTGAGAGGATTTTTGCATCTAATTTGAATCTTATTATGCCCACCAATCAGGCAGCTAAATACATCAGCCAGTTGTTTCCGATATAAAGGGGGGGGGGGGATGGGTGACTGGATACCACCAAGGAAAAGCCCTTGCTAACACATCATGAGACAACGCAACATCCATTAAAACAGAAATCTTTCCAGATCAAACATTTCTAATTTTTCAGTCTACCCATAGTTTAGATACAAAATGACAGAAGAAGTACATCAGTAACATTTTGTCCCTTCTTCGACAGTTAACTTCTGTGCTGGACGCCCCCTTCTTCACTTGTAATAATAGTTTTAAACGTTTTTTTTTTTTTTTAATAAATTTGAGAATACCACATTGTCCCCTCACAGGGCTCAGTTAGACCTCATAGATAGCAGTTCTTAGAAGGAAAACAATCTTTGTCAAAGTATCTTAAACAGATTGCCTTTCTCAACACACAACAACAATGTCGAAACAGAAAGATGTCTACAGGAGATGCATGGAGCAGGCACAGGAGAATTCTGCATCTACTGCCACTGAATGCTGTGGTTTTGCATATTAAATTAAAGTCTGAATGAAAACATGTGCTCTATTGCTGTTCTCCCGGCCTTTCAATACTATTTTTAAGTCTCTATCACCTTTTTTAAAAAAAAAACAAAAACAAAAACTATCACACATTAACCACTGACTTTTTAAAAAGAGTCTGTAAAAGTTTGTGTGGAGATTAAAGGAATTTTCTCACAGAAAAAAAAGAACAATGATTTAGAAAAAAAAAAAAACGTTGTATAGGCTTAAAGATAGTATAACTTTATAGGCTCTTGCTGCTCTATGTTGAGGGTTAATAGTTTTGAGAATGCAATACGATCACACGCTGAACTATCCAGTGACATCATGCTTAACCGAGGTAACGTTCCAACGCGCTACCCTTCAGCGAGACCCCTTCGTATTTTTTTTTTAATCATTTGAAGCCATTCAAGCGAACTTTTTTAAACACGTCCTTGCCCTTGCCGTTTCAAAGGTGTCTCTCTGAAGGAGCTCATGTAGAATCGTCTACCTCCGTTTTTATGGCTTTATTCCAAATCCCATTCGTGTCCAACAACAAAAAGGTAAGGTTAGGACGAAGCCAGAGGAACGATGCGAAACAAATAATGGTGTTGATTTTAGCGCATATTAGTACGCGAGCGACTCAACGGTCATGTCGATTTGTTAACACTGGAATACAAGCACATGTTAGATTTACATGCAGTGGTTTAGCATAAGTTAGTTTGTTCTAATGTTAGCCCTCCCTGTTTTTAAAAAGAGTATGTTAGACGGACAGTATTAGATTAGGAATTAAATACGTGAGTATTTCAGTGTCAGAGTTAATTTATAATAAAAGCAGCATTAAGAGATAGAGAGATATTAACATTTGACGACATACACAAAAAAAACAGGCGCTTTCAAAATAAAATCCCACTTCCCTTATGAGAGGAAAGTATTAACAGGTTACGAAAATTTCAGAAAATATATTTTGCTGCGGGTGCAGTCTTGTACAACAGGCTAAATATTTCAGAAAAATTCACTCTGAAGGAGTGTGGGCAAGTTGATCTTCAGTAAAGATCACGTAGTGTTAATGCTGCAAAAACAAAGAAACCGTAAACACTAAAATTATTTTATATTATTTCATCTGGGACGCAAATGTACACTTCTCAGCGAATAACTTTTTCTTGAATTTCTTCTCTCATCTGAAGTTTCTCCTTCATGGAAATGCTCAGCTGCCCTCCAAAATGTTCTTTTCTCCTTCACATTACATAGCCAAACTCTGAGACTCAATTTAAATGCTGGGGGGGATGGGGTGTGCAACTTGCTAAGAGATTATTTGTCATCTGAATACACACATTCCCTTAGATGCGTGCCTGCCCCCCCCCCCCCCCTTTTTTTTCCTCAAGAGTGGTTGTGGATGGCTTACGCTGCATCAGTATTGCTTTCCTTTGTTTGTTTGTTTTTTTTGCTTTCCGGCTCACCTCACCAGGTGAGGACGGGCATTCTGAGATACAGACATCCTGCCCTTGTCTGAGAAGCCTGAGAGAAAAAAAAAAAAGAAAGAAAAAAGAAAGAAACCGCCATTGGACGTTCAGCCATTTTGTTTGAGGTTTGTTTAAATTTACACACAAACAAACGTCTGCCTCAGTTCTAACACAGGAGTGGAAACAGGGCGGGTTAACCCAATGGGACAGGACCCAACGTCCTGCTGGGCCGTCAGAGGAGTGATCTTTCATCAACCACGATGACTGGTCCTTCTTATGCAGCAATTGTTAGCCAACCCCCAAGGAGAGCACAGAAAAGGTAAGATCTGAAACACGAGGACACAGACTTCACTAGACTTGAACTGAAGCCAGCGACCAAAGCATCAAGTCTGTCTGGAACTTGGATGGGGTACAGATTCCTCTGAAAGTATAGAAAGGTAGAGGCAGTTTTTCCAGTGGTTTTCCAAGACAAACAAAGTGAAACTCCTCTGGCTTAAAAACAAAACAAAACAAAACAAAAACAAAACAAACAACAACAACAACAACAAAAAAAAAAACCAAAATAAGAAAGTGTTTGATTGCTCTCTGTAAGTTTTGGGGTCCAAAGTGTGGACAGCCTTGTGTATGTGTTAGGAAAGCTCAAAACCAGTGTTCATGCTGATAGCATAGCGTAGCTTGTCTCTGAGAATGCTCTTCTTGCTGTAATTGGGCAGCTTCAGGAGGTTGAAACACGTGGAGGAAGTAGGTAATCTGCCCCCAGGCTCCTTCTTTCGGATGGTGAAGAATCCCCTCAGAACACTGCCCAAAGTGTCCCCTGTATCCTGACCAGAGAGAGAGAGAGAGTGTTAAAAACACACACGCACACACACACACAAATCTCAGTATGACTCCAGTCATTTCTGTATTATTTGTAAAGCTCAATTTACAATACATATTGTCAAAAAGCAGCTTTACAGAGTACTGGGCCTGGCCCAGAGGGTCAGCATTCAAATCAATCCAAACTGTTCAGATTCTCACCAGATGATACTCAGAAACTAAAGATGAGATCATGTGAACCTTGGTATACAGTAAAATCAGCAGTGTTATTTTAACTCCTACAGACTTAAAACTGAATCTGTTTTTTTTAACTCTTACAGTGTTAACCTGGATTCAGTTTGACTCTGAAAGAGTTCATTTAACACTGCTGATTTTACTGTGTATTAGGCCTAAAAATGTCAGACTCTAAAGCCTTAGTCTTAGTCTTAGTCGAGCCACTGAGAACAACTGAAGAGTGATACATCTGTGGAGAAAAGCTCACCTGATCATCTGAGACTTCAACACAGCGAATGGAGAAAGGTGGTTTGAGGTAGGCAAAACCAAGCAGAGGTGGTCTGGAACAACTAGTGACAAACTACAATTTGAAGGAAAAAAAAACAAAAACAGAAGTAGCATGAGGAAAAAAATTAGCAGATATGTTATGCTAGGAGGTATTCTACGAAACACTACGTGTATTCTCATTTATATTCTCATTTAGCGAAATGACTCAAGCAAAAGGTCAAACCTGGGGGGGGGAAACAATTCTGTTTGACAGTATTGCTTTTTCGCTCGATTTATTCAGGCCCCTGATAAACTCCTGCCTCCTAGAAAACGCCAGGGGTCTACCATATACAAGGAATAGCATCTCGTCCTGTCTTTACTTTATGTGACACTACAACAAGCTTATGCCTAGAGCAGTTTGGCTCTAACACTGGTTTTTTTTTTTTTTTCCCCCCAACCAATGAGAAATGCATGACATTCAGGTGGGTGGGAATTACCTTTAGGAACATGGCTCTCTCCTCAGGAGAAAAGTCACTGGACAGGATGTCCCACAGCCAGATAATAACCCGATGACTGCTGTGGAAGCCTCCATAGTACACGGTGTGTTTCCTAGGCAACAAGAGGTCAACGGTAAACCACACAACCTTTTACCTTTTGTACTGGGAAATTATGTATTTTGCTAGACATGCAACATTCAGGACAAACAAGTTATGAAGTGAGTCAGAGTTGCTCTTTGAGAAGGTTTGGTGCAAAGAGCGCTTAGGGTAAAGTTTCAAAGAGGCAAATTCTTCCAGCTCATCACTAAGAGCTCAAAGACCAGGCTACTTCAGAGTAACGAACACAAGGATCACAAAGTGACTGTGAATACGATAGACGCTTTCTTAAACCCTTCAACTTTCTTATGCCTAATGTGGTATTCACATTTATTAACTCAGTTCTACATGCTTCTTCACTTTTGTGAGGTCCTCTGAGGTTAAGCTGAGGCATAGCATGCAGCTAAAGACCAAAATGGGTGTGACTAAAAACAAACAAACAAAAAAAAAAGCAGAGGTTTGAAGTTTTAAACGAACTTGAGGTCATCCAAGTCGATCTCAGCGTTGTCTCCGGAGATGAGGCGCTGCACCTCGGGGGTGGAGAACATGTGGAGCCACTCGGGATTAATGATGGAGCGAAAGCCGCGGATGAAAGCCGTGGTCTGGTCTTTGATCTGGGTGTGCATGCGGAAATGGGCCATCAGATGGATGTAGCTGATCCTTAAAGGGCAGGAGAATGTCGAGAGATAAGCATCAAAATATTCTGACAAGCAGACTGAGGTCAGAGAGTCTATTTAATATCGAAAAAGAAAGCTGACAGCACACGTTTATATGAGTTTCATCAGAGCAGGATCAAAAATATTTTATAATATATTTTTTTGTTCGTATTTTCCAATTAAGAGCTTCAAAATTAGCGTCTGTGTCATGAGTGGGGAAAATTCAACGGTGAGATTCACTGGTCAAAAGCTTATGGTCCTTCTTTGACTCAAAAAAAAAAAAATTGGGGCCAATTGAGAATTTGAAACATTTGAATAACTGGTTTTGCCCCAACTGCTCTCAGTGCTTCCTTTCCTTGTGACCTCATTCTCTAAACTATCAGGATAAACGGTGAATTTTTTGATAATGACTGCGTATACTTGCTCAGTATTGCTTTAACACACCCAGAAACTGGAGGAATTTTAGTGGCTCGTAGAAAAGGACACAAAACAAAGGAACCACTTAAGAGCATTGGAACAGAGCCCAGTCACACAAATATTTCAAAGACTTATTTGGTCTGGTACTGCGAGGTGCTTTGAACCAAGAATGCAATGTTTCTCTGAGATCAGATACTCGCAAGGACACATCCATGACAGAAGCCAAACGAATCATCTGATGGACTCACTTATTCTCGTTCGTGACGGGGATGGTCTTCCCTCCAGGAATCAGCTCATGGCACACCAACTGGAAACAGAGGAACGGATCAGAAAAGTGTGAAGTTCAGAGAGAGAGAAAGAAAGAGAGAGAGAGAGAAAGAGACAGAGAGTGAGAGTGAGAGAGTGTGTGAGAGAGAGAAAAAGAGAGACATAGAAAGAGAGAGAGAGAGAGAGAGAAAGAAAGAAAGAGCTGCAGAGGAGTCATGAGAGTTACAAACGGAGCTTGAGGTCGGAGGTTATCTTACCTGTCCCATGACATCTTCATCATATGACAAAGTCAGGCCCAAGTCACTCACGTCCCCGTCGTAACGCTAAAAATCGGTTCACAACAGTGTTAAAAACCCACACACACACACAATGTTACACCAATGGAATGGCTTTAGTTACAGACGGTTATCTGGGGACCTGAAATGAGGAGAATCTATAAATGTGTATGTGCTAATTCCTAAGGTATCTGGCACAGCATTTAAGCTTGCATTCCCAGTGAACAGCAGACAAATGAGAACTGTCTGATTAAGACATTCAAACTGACATATTAAGCCTCGGAAGAGTGAGTAAGTCAACTGACAAAAAATAAATAAATAAATAAATTACAAAGTGCATTTTCATTTGCTATCCCTGATAGTTATGAATAGAGAGAAGCAAACTAGGCTAAAACAAATACTACATCTTAAACTAAAAATATAACAACTCTGCTGTTTTGTCAGAATGCAACGACTTGGGGCTGGGACATCTGTCCAACATTTGCATGCGTCTGGCATTCCTGGTCCTAGAAGTTCCCTAGAACATTTCCGTGTCACCAAAGACATGCTTGGATAACCACATAATCAATGTTCTCAACACACAGTTGTCTAAAAACGGTCTAGAAACATCTTTAGACTATGACTGTAAGGTTCAGGTTTGTCCTCAAGAATGCCATTGACGACCAATGACCAACCATGTCAGGAAGATCTAGAAATAGCCAGCTCTGATAGTCAAGGTGATAAAGAGATCCTAGTCACACCCACCATGACCTGAGAACACCTATGACATCACACAGCACTAGAAGAGGGGCATCTTTTGGTCACGTCACCTTTACCAAGGTGTGGAGTGAACAAATCCAGCTTTTTCATAATTCCTTTGGGACATATACCTTGAATTATTTTGCAGTAAAGAGACAAAGTAGTTCTCTGATTTACCTCTGAAAAATAAGCTCGACTAATTTTTCATAAAAGGTGAAGACACTGGAAGAGCTCCGCAGATACGCTTTCGGCGGACTTCGCCAAAAAAAACGCCACGTCGTGCGCGTGCGTGCGCGCGCTCAGAGCGGTTCGACCTTGAACTGACCTTGATGGAGGTGAGGTTCTTGTAGAACTCGGAGTCGAGCGAGGGCAGCTCGTCGATGGAGCTGTAGAAGGTGCTGTGATGGTGGCCCAGGACCTGGCTGAGAAAGAAGGAGGCGAAGGGCACATCCACCACGATGCCCTCGTACATGGCCTTTCCCAGCATCTTCCCCACAAACTCAAACAGCTGCAGGTGGTTCTCATGGATGTAGGAGGTCGGAGACGGGTAGAGTCTCTCGTTTCCACTGGTGGTCTATGGGGGGGGGGGGGGGGGGGGGGGGGCAGTGGGAGAGAGTGGGTGGGTCACAGAAAAGAAGAGAAAGTGTAGGAAGGAGAAGAAGAGAAAGAGATGGATGGAGGGAACGATAAGGGTGGAGACAGACAGAGAGAGCGAGAGAAAGAGGGAGAGAAAGAAAGAAAAAAAAAAAAAACGGAATGGGTAAAGAGAGAGAAGAAGTTAGAGAAAAAGAGAGAAGTCCAGAACAAAACAGAGGTAGCATGAGAGAGAGAGAGAGAGAGAGAGAGAGAGAGAGAAAGATGAGAGGAAAGAGGGAGAGAGAAAGATTTCATGTTACGCTTGTCAAAGGGAATGACACACTACATGCACAGATTCTGTGAGAGGAGAGAAGAGACATCAGCACCTTAAAAAGATTGAGCGCGGGGTTGAAGACTTTTTTAATGATCTCCTCCAAAAACTCCTTAAAAACACCGTCCTGGTCAATACCGGCCTCGTCCACACCGAGATCGTTGACGAATTTCACCCGAATAACGCCTTTTATGGAATTAACAGGCAGACGGCGGAGCTGGTCATAACCATCCTGGAGAGAGGAAATTTTACAATGAAACTATTAATATTAATAGAAATACTTTAATCAACTTTATAGATGCATCCACCGGTTTATTAAAGGCCAATTAAAAAAAGAAAACTCCATAAGCCTCCTATGTCTGGAAAAAATAACAATACTAAATTCCCTACCAAAACTGGTATCAAATATATGATCCCAAATTAAATGGACTGTAATCTCAGTGTAGTTAAGGTTTTGATTTGGCAGTAGAATCAGCGTTTGTATTTAAGGCCTTACAGTTCATAGGAATAAAATGCGATGTGTCAAGATGAAAAAAAAGAGAGAGAAAAAGAAAAGTGCACCTCCAGCATGCGGGAGCGTCGGATGGTTATGTGTGTGACGTGAGGGGATGCAGAGCTGGTTTCCACCAAACCTAACGTCTCCTTCTCCTTCGTCACAATGTTTCTGAACAACAACACCCTCTGAAAGGAACAGTAAATCCTTCAGTAAAAAAAATGCTCCAACACACAAACACACACTTTCACAATGACTAATTTTCCTGATGATTACATGGTTATGTGGATAATTACAAGTAAATTACTCATCTAATTTTCTGTTACACAATGACATTCTTGGCAGAGCACAACTTCAAAGTCAAAGTCGTCCAATAATTACTGTCTATACATCTATCCATCTATCTATCCACCTATCTATCTATCCATCAGTTTAGTAGTACTATTAGAGTACTATCAAACACATGAGATGATGATTATACCAACTGAAATGAAACCTGACTAATTTACTAATTAAATGCCATACTAGAATATTCATAGTGGGATAGACACAGAGGCAGAGAGAGAGAGACAGACAGAGAAAGAAAAAGAGAGAGAGAAACAAAGAAAGAAAAAGAAAGGGAGAGAGAAAGAAAGAAAAAGAGAGAGAGAGAGAGAGGCAGAGAGAGAGGGAGAGACAGAGAAAGAGAGAGAGTGAAAGAGGGAAAGAGAGAGAGAGGGAAAGAGAGAGACAGAAAGAGAGAGACAGAAAGAGAGAGAGAGAGGGAGAGACAGAGAAAGAGAGAGAGTGAAAGAGGGAAAGAGAGAGAGAGGGAAAGAGAGAGACAGAAAGAGAGAGGCAGAGAAAAAGAGAGAGAGAGAGGGAGAGAGAGAGGCAGAGAGATAAGGAAACAGGGACTGACGTTTTTGTGAGGAATGACATGGGGTATGTACTGCAGGAGCAGCTGAGCTCTCTTCTTTCCTTTGTCCAGCTCCTGAAACAGCAGACTGGGCTTCAGGTCCCTGAGTCAGAGACACAGAGAGCAGACAAATACATCAAACAAACGTGTTATAGCCATCAGACCATTACTCCTCATACGTGACCCGCTCAGCTGTCAACTTCCCCGTCTGCTCTGGGTTTAGAAAAGATTGTGATTTCGTATCAGGCCCAAATGCACAAAGTTGGCACGACAAGACAAAAATTCTGAAATAACCGTTTGCTTCAAAAAAAAAAAAAAAAAAAAGCAACAAAACTCAACTTTTACTTAATCAAAATTCAACATTTTTAAACATGAACCTGGTTATTAAAGCGCTTTAAAAAAAAAAAAAATAACATTGAGTTTCTCCTCTGATTTTTTTTTTTTGGCAATCTGGCGATGGGTAATCCATTTTTATCCAACGCCAACAGAACGTTGAACTTCACGGATATTCATCAGGGAAAAACACGATTTGGTTTCTTGGCGAACCCTGAACGATTAGAAGAGGAGGCGGAAGAGATCCGGGGAAGGAAATTCACGGAAGACATGCACTCACTTCCGCAGCCAGTGATCGTCGGGGGAAAACCGCCGACGGCAGTCCCGTTCGTACAAAACCATCAGCCAACCGTGGACACTGTGGAACAGATTCAACTTCTCCCCTTTCGCATTTTCTGCACACAATCCAAAGAAAACGGAACATTTTTTTATTTTAATTAACTGTTTCCAGCAAAGATAAATACTTGCTGTTTGTTTCTTAGGACATTAGTGATAACACGTAGACAGAACCAGAACCATAGAGTGGACAAATTTTTTTCCCAAACTGACCGAGGATTCCGTCCCAGATCATCTTGTAAACGAAGGTGTTGAGAAAAGAGGAGATGGTGATCAGCTCCTCCATCTTAAAGGAGATCTGCTCCTCGTACACCTCGATGTCATCCAGGATTCTGCAGTCAAACACAGACTCAGTTCAACAAGACGATCTAGTGACTGTCATCTCTAAGAGAAGAAGAGGTAGGTGAATGGAGAGAGAACAGTAGAGGCTGTGTATTCACAACATCTCTCTCAACACTCTGAAAATCCTGTGGAAAACACATTGAATTCAGACCACTGAATACAGTGAATGAAGTGCTGGAGTGGAGTGGGAAGGCTCCACGGGCTATGAGTGACAGATCTGATTCTTCTGGACCCGGGCATGAGTACACATGTGAATGTGTGTCTGTGTGAATATGAGAATCTTTGAATACAAGTGTGTGAATGTGTGTCTGTGTGTTTGTGAGTGAATGAGAGACACTGATGGTATGAGGTGGTGGTTACAGAAGAGCATTAGCACTGTGTATGGATTTCGTGTGTGTGTGTGTGTGTGTGTGTGAGAGTGTGTCATCTGAGTGTGTGTTGAGTGTGTGTGTGTGTGTGTGTGTGTGTAGTGAGAGTGTGTGAGTGTGTAGTGAGTGTGTGTGTGTGTGTGTACTGACGTGATGAGGTGGCGGGAGCAGTCACAGAAGAGCATCAGCATGGCCAGCAGGTGTCTGGACTCATCTGTGTCGTTGTTCAGACACTCCAGGAAGAGTTTCAGGCCTCCTTGGGGACCTAGTTCACAGATAAACGCCCACAGTTTGGGCAAGAGGTCGTCCAGGTACGTCAGACCTGTATCAAAGTGTCAGACACAACACAGAGGGGTAAGGAAACACTGAAAAAGACCGCAGAACGGACACAGTATATATAAGGACATACTGATTTAGAGATTATTCTCATTCTATGGTCTATCGAGAGTCTTACATCTAACAGAGTTTTCTCCATCTCTGTGGAATGCACCTGAATCTTCTAAAAAGGTTAGAGGGCCTCAACTCAAACTGGAATAATTGTTTGACTATTGATATCTAGTTTACAAACAAAATTCACATTCCCGTATGATTCAACTGATAACATTTGACATAAATAAGATGACAGCTTTGCTCCCATATGTGTTGATATAACTATCATTTTATAACGTTACAAATGCACATGTATGTGTATGTATTTATCACACGCACATGTCATACTTTAAAGACATGATTCATCTTCCCATCATATTTTACAGGTCTTTATATTCAGCTCAATGACATTTCTTGTCCTCATGTTTTCACTTAAAAACATGGGTAAGTTGTTTTTGACTGTGGGCATTTTGTGTTAGGTTTACAGGTGTTGTGTGTTGCTCTGAGCTGTGTGTTGTTTATTGCTCTGAGCTGTGTGTTGTGTGGTGTGTGTTGCATGTTTTTGGGAGGCGCAGTGGGACACTGACCCGTCAGAATCTGAAGGCGGATTTGGGTCAGCGTGGTGAGGGTGGTCTGTGGTGTGTGTTGCGTGTTTTTTTGGAGGTGCAGTGGGACACTGACCTGTCAGAATCTGAAGGCGGATTTGGGTCAGCGTGGTGAGGGTGGTCTGGTACAGAACACATATGCTGCACACCTTCTGCACCTCGGCCGAGTCCACGCGCTTCCCCCCAACCGGCTTCAGAATGTTCCGGACAGAGGCCGACTTCTGGAAGGCCCGCTTGAAGAGGTCTGAGTGCAGTCACAGCAAAACAAAAACAAAGTGAGCAGGACTTTTGGCACATACTTCTAAAAAACACACTTCCGCTCAATAAATAACCTCTGGATCAAACTGACCAAAACGTAGGTGAGTTTAACATTGTTACATTTGCAATGTCTACTGTAAAAAGGTCAGTACAAAAAAGCAAAAACACACAAAAGAAAAACTTTTTGTCAATGCATATTGAAAGCCAGATTCTTTGCTGGGCATACTTTTGACAGGCAGGTTGTTCTGAAGCGTGGTTTGTTGAGGCGGTGGAGGGGCGGGTTCTTGGGTCTCCAGTTTCTTACTCAGGACATCACAGAAGAGAGTACATATGACTGGCACACTCCACAAACACTGCAACTGCTTACTGACCAATGGCATAGACTCATTCAGACTGGACAGAGAGACAGAGAGAGAGAGAGAAGAACACCTGATTGGTCTGATGGTTTTCCCACCCATTGCCTACAAGCAGCCAATCAACATTCAGGTTCGACGCAAAATCACTTCCCAGTCCCCTCCCATCAGTGCCCTCCAAACACATCTTAACAACCTGGATAAGAGTAGTCGACTCTGTCACATTGGTTAACTCTATCCTGTCCTCTCCAGTCTGGGTGCCTAATGGAAAGGGAAGCAGAGGGAGATTTTGGACTCGAGTCCCTGATTAAAAAGACGACACTTACCCATAGTCCACGGTCTGGGAGAACCAGCCCAGTACGGGGTGCCAGTGAGTCAGGTTGGATTTCTTTTGAGAGACATATCTCTGACAGTAAGTCAACATGTCCGTCAGGTCTTTCACAAAGTGACTGACTTCCTCCTCCAGAGTTTTCACATTGAAGTAGCCCAGCTGGATCAGATTGCCTGCAAAAACGAAAAGAGCCTCAAAAAAAAAAAAAAAAAACCCCAAAAAACAGCTGATGTATATTTAAAAAAGGTAAAGTGAGCACATGGGGGAAGAGACACACTGTATTTAAATGTGGGCAAAAAGTGGTGCATGTACACGTTTGCATGTTAACATAAGTCCACTAAAGACCTGCCAATGAAATTCACTGCCTGGATAAAATGATGTCACGTGTACACACACACACACACACACACACAGGGCCTACCCAGTGAGCAGCGTGTGTGACTGCCCTCCAGGCACACACAAATACACACACAGACACAGACAGACAGACAGACACACAGACAGACACACACACACACACACACAGGGCCTACCCAGTAAGCAGAGTGTATGGCTGCCCTCCAGGCACACACACACACACACACACAGACACAGACAGACACCACACACACACACACACACACACACACACACACAGGGCCTACCCAGTAAGCAGAGTGTATGGCTGCCCTCCAGGCAGACGCAGATGTCAGAGCACTGCTCCTCTCGGCTCAGAAACAGGATGAACTTACGCAGCAGGTCATGTGACTGGATCGTGGCCATACACTGAGGAGAGGACGAGGAGGAGGAGGAAGAAGAAGAAGAAGAAGAAAAAGAAGAAAACAGAAAAAAAGAGTTGAGTTCAGCTCTGTAAATCAAAAGGCAGGCGTGGTGAAATTAAGTTGAATTCAGTGTTTGATGAATGCGTCAGAAACATCCCGTTTCATTCCCTGACATGGCAGCTAAATGACCAATGAGGAGGAGAGTTCATGAGGGCTGGGCTTCGTTTTGTTTAGACTGTAAACGAACACGATTTCCAAAGCGCCATAAACAAGACAAACCAAAAACATGACGTGACTGTAAAAAGCCGTGAGGTATTCTAAAGGGATTTGTGCCTACAGGAGAATAGTTCATCACAACCGTGACAGTATATTTTTGGTGTGTTAGTTTGTTTATATTGCTCCATTCAGCTCACCAACGTGCATGTTTTTGTCTGTAAGTGTCAGGTGATTTTTTTGTTCAGGGACTCTGAAACGAATGTGTTTTGACTCTCAATCAGTTTATTTTTTACCTTTAAAGACAAGTTTTTTTTAATACTTATTTGAGGACTTTTTTTAAACCTCCACAGTGACCTCATCTGACCGTTACCAGGCACACATTTTCAGCTCTGGAACTTTCATGGCTGAGTAAGAAGCGTGTGTTTTATAAGCGGTGTTTTTTTTGTAGGGGGGGGCGGGTTTTCGGACCTACCTCGGGTGTAAGCGTGTTGAGGTGGGAGATGACGGCTGGGACAGACATGATGTGCAAAAGGAAAGACCTCAGGAGGTTGTCTGAGAAGTGAGCAGCAATGACTGGCCTAAGGGACAGGACATATAACCGTTATAACGGTTTACAGATGACACACTGTTTCACACACACACACACACACACACACACACGCTTATAACAACGCTCCTAATAACGGTTTACAGATCACACGCTGTCTCACGCACGTCAACCAAAAACACAGACATCATCATTCAACAGATGAGCTTAACCTAATCACGCTACCACTTTGCCAAACAGTAACCTTGTCCATGAACAGTACATAACTAACAAATAAACCAGCCACTGGCCACAATTACATATACTTTACAGTAAATTTTCCTCTTATAACAATGCTCCTAAAAGCACATCAGTGATGCATCAATGGCTTTGGAGAAAATCCCCCCAAAAAGAGCCTCAAATTGCGACATGCAAAACAGACACCGCAAGTCAGAGCTAAAATGTGAAAAGACCACTTCTGACAGAACCACGGTAATCTTTTGGACAAGACGCTGCTCCGTTGGCTTGGTCTCCATAGCAACCTCACCTGAGAGACAGAGTGAAAACGGCTGTCAGAGTTCCTTTAGAGAGAGAGGGTCTGGACCGCGCCAATCCGTTTGTCAACAGAATCTGCACGGGGAGACAACATCACATGAGACCTCGAAATCCCCCGTCATTTTTACAAAAATCAGCGTTTGAACGCACTGTATGTATTGGCTGACAACTGACAGGCTACGACGTGGAAATGACTTGACGTGTGTTCTGTAAAGGCAAGGCGCACAGAGCGTCTGGGCCGGGGTGTGGGTTCAGAGGGTTTTATCGACATCACCTGGAGAACAGAGTAGAGTCCTTTCTGATTGAGGTGTCCCATTATATTCTCACATATCCTGTTCAAGGCAGGCCTCAGTGCCTCTCCTTTACACCCACACACAAACAGACACAGACAGACAGAGAAAGAGAGAGAGACAGAGAAAGAGAAAGAGAGGAGGAGATTACTTTTTTATGAAGAAAATCCTGAATTACTTGAATCCTGAAATATGTCAGAATGTCAGCATCACCTAACTGCACGAGAACGTGACCAACCTTTCCCCCGTGCTGTTTTCCAGGTCGACGTGTCTGTGAAGGTTATCAGCATTGTCAGGTACAGAGTCACCAGCTTGTTATCCTGCATTATATCAGGCTGCCACAGAGAGACAGAGAAACGCTTTTAATGACCTCTTATTATGCAGCTGTACTCTGAAGCTAAAATAATGACTGTAAAACATGACCTAAAAAAAAAAAAACACGAACGGACACAGAGTGAACACAACACAGGGGTAAAGAAAGAAATGTATTTCATTTCATCTTGGAAAAAGAAAACTGCATATATATATATATATATATATATATATATTCCATACAAACCGTACCTTTAATTGTTTCAGGTATTCACAGCAAACCCAAAGCACGTCTTTAACCTGCTTGAGCCACAGGATGGTCAGGTCTTTGGACAGAGCCAGGGAAACGTACCACACCTGTCAGGCATAATCACACAGGCATCAAACAGCATCTCAATACAAACACGTGAGGAATGGAATGTGTCGCTCCAAATGAGGACTTTTATTTTGTTTTTTTTCTTTCAGTACGCTGGTTTCCTGTCCTCTGTGTTTAACACTGAGAGAGACTCACCTTGGGCTCGTTTTCCACCTCCATGCTGCTGAGGATGGTCCGACAGAGCTTCTCAAACCGCTGTGAGGAACAGAGCGAAGACGCAGAGAAAAACCCGGATTTTAACAGAAATGGTCAGATGTAGACAAACCAAAGATTTTAACAGAAATGGTCAGATGCAGAGAAACAACAGATTTTAACAGAAATGGTCAGATGTAGACAAACCAAAGATTTTAACAGAAATGGTCAGATGCAGAGAAACAACAGATTTTAACAGAAATGGTCAGATGTAGACAAACCACAGATTTTAACAGAAATGGTCAGATGCAGAGAAACAACAGATTTTACCAGAAATGGTCAGATGTAGACAAACAACAGATTTTAACAGAAATGGTCAGATGCAGAGAAACACCAGACTTTAACAGAAATGGCCAGTACGCAAAGCTTTCTGTTCAATTAGCAAAACTCACTTCACTATAGGGCTTGTCCTAATAAGTCAAAGTAAATGAGATCTTAATTCATTCTACAAAGAACTGGGTAACCTTTATGGGTATTCAGCATCTGCTAGTTAAAGATTATATGGTATTGAATTTTCAAACGTCACCATACAAAGCTTGTAATTAAAATTTTAACCACGCTCATTGTGTTGTTAAGTCTGCCAAAGCGAGCATAGGTAAGATAATTCCCCTGAGGAGACCTGGGAACTCTCCCATTGCTCTCTCTCTCTGTGAAATGCATGTGACGACACTCACTAGTTTATCATCCTTTCTGTGTATGAATAATAATTTCCGGGCAATCTTAAAGATGGATAACGCATTGCGTTTTGTCGTCCCGGGGTCACTCGTGTGAAAGTAGTCATCCACCTCTTTCCTGAGGGGAAAGAAAAAAAAAAAGGATGAATTCACATAGTACAGCTGGTGCTTAAGTAGCACTGGTACTGGTACTAACTAAGGTACAACATTCAGCAAATTCACCATAGTTAAATGAACAGAGTGCTAAGTGTGGATTACGGAAACACTTTACGTGAAGCAAACTTACCAGAGCAAACACAGCTATGAGAGTGACTGAAAACACTCTAAGGAGTAACAGTGACAGTATGGGTGTAAACAGATGTAAAACCCACTCTAAAATTAACCCTGCACAACTGCAGGAAATGTTACACCGTTAAACTGACACTTTCAAATCTAATGTGCACATTTATTCTTTGTTCTGCACAACAGATGCATTTACTCTATAATTAATACTTGCAAAATTGGATTCAGGAAACACTTCTTGTTTCCAGTTTTAAGACAGAAAACTCAATACAGTGGGAAAATGGTTTAGGTGGCAAAGAAGATCAATAAACAAACTTCATGAATTATTGTTTACAAACTCCCCCTCCAGGAATCCTTATTCCTCAAAACAGCAACAGCAACAGCAACTACTTAAACTGCAATGAATCTCTGAAACTCTGAGGCAATCTAGTATTTCATAAACATGGATCTTTTATTGCCATCACACGCTTACATTCCAGCCTCACTTGCATTAACAGTTCTCCCTCGAGTACTACATGGCCCTTTTCATCATCATTTACATGCAAGGAAACGCCTTTGGCAAGAAGCACAAAGTAAGAGGCAATAAAAGGATGAAGTTACAAGGAGAGAGAGAAAGGATCTTTGTCACGAATAGTGATTCTTTAGAGGTTTTAGCTTGTCTTGTTCCCTAAGAGGCGATCAATTTTTAGGGAACAAAAAACAAACAAAACTCCAAAATGAAAGGACATTTGGGGTCAACCTCGATTGCTTTCATCTATCCAAAATAAATAAAAACAGTCCTTGACATAACTGAGATGAAGTGATCTTCAGTGTAACTGCCACAGTAAGGTTAGTGGGAATCTCGGAGAGGATACTGAGAGGGACTGAATAAGAAAATAAAGGTTGTGGAAATGTTGTGACAGTGCCCAACCCCTGACAGAGCATAACAACTTCATACGGGCCAATGAACAAGACGGAAACTGTGACATCACAGACGCCTCCCTCAGAGTCACTGAACATGACGTAAAACAACACCAGACAAATTTTGACTCCATCACACATCGCTTTACAACTTAGGTCTTTTTTTTTTTTAATAAAATGTCATAGTGTCAGCCTCTACACACGATTTTTTCCAATCCCTCATCATTTTTCCGCAAGAGTCAAAATCCGCGTCAGCTTTCTCGGCCATGGTTACATTATAATAATAATAATAATAATAATAATAAACTCTCTGTGGGCCGACCTGATTTCTCGCTGCAGTCGGCACCGGCACAGAAACCTCCTGACCAGGGCCTGGATCTGAGTGGCCGCCCTCTCTTTCTCCCGGTGCCCCTTTCGCTCCTCCCGGGCGTGCCGGGCCTTGTCCAGAAACTCCGACTTGGAGGTCTGAGTGGCGCTGAACATCCTTCACTCTGAAAAAAAAGCTGGTTAAGAGTTACGGACACTACGTTAATGGAAGTATATTGATTTTATTTATGGATGCTTTGCAAGCTACATAAAAAAACAAACAAACAAAAAACAAAACAAAAAAAAACAACTGAATGTGGTCACCCCCCCCCCCCCCCCCCCCCCCCCCCACCCCACCCCCCGAAGACATCAACTAAAATCAACAGCACAAACAGGATTACTCATGACCACCAAGAGCACTTGAAAATATATTTTTGAATAATGATCTCAAACAGTGGGTTACGAGTGGAAGTGACATAATCTCATTGTAATCAAAACAAGTCCCAAGACTAGCCTCAAAGTAAATTAATGCAATGATATACAGATGAAAAATAAACCCTCTCACGCATTCCTCACAGTTTTCAGTCACTGTGAAGGGCACAGTTCTGGCATTAATGATCTTACCTTAGGTGGTGACTGGCTAGAGCTGTAGTCTGCGTCTCACACAAATGCTACAACATATCCACTTGCTTCGATCTTGCTTCCTCAGGGTCCATTAGGGTCAGAATCACCTCTCGCGGCAGAAACTGTGCCCACCACAAACCCAGTGCCACAACGTCAAACGTTATCTCTGTAAACCGTATTGACAACAAACATAGTTCATTTGTGGTTGCTAAAGCAGGTGTACAGAGCAAACCAACAAATTAGGTCATGTTCGCGACAATGTTGGCTTATCTATCGTAACATGGAAATACTTCACCCTCAGTAATACCTGAATGATTATGTAATTTAACTATCAACTTCGGCTGGGACGTAACGCTTCTCCTTCAGTCTAATCTAAGTGGCTTTCGACTTCCACCGAGAATATTATAGCTAACCTCATAAATCTTAAGAAAATGAACTCGTATCGCATAAGTCTAGAACACAGTTATGACAAACAGTCTTCATCTCTAATCTATCTTACATTAACACACTGAGTATCGTCTTAGGTTCTTGAAAACTGATAGCAAGCCTTGAAAGCGATATCAAGCTTTGAAAACAATTTACTGTATTAACCTTCAGACAAAACGTTAAAACGACTTGAAATGCACTACACTGGCAATACGTCATAATCTGTATCAAACGATAACGACGCTAATAGCTAAAAGCATCGAAAGCATACATTAAACTAAGTCACATTTAGAGCGCTACAAAAATGTCATGTAGACTACTTAAAGTAAACAAATATACTGCTTAGAAATAGTGCAATTACCGACCGAGCTTTTGTTATAGGTAGTAGAATAATGTACCAGAGCTTTAGAAACTCTCCTATCTTCACTTTGATTTCTGTGAAAAAATGAGCTATCGAAAGCTAATCTAATAGCTTGAGTGGCTACTTTATAAGGTTTCACTGCTTCGTGGGCTAAGTTTGACTATTTTTCATGTATGACAAACACCGAAATAACAAGAAAATACTCTAAGAAAATTTAAACACTCCTCTTCTAATAAAATACACGCCTGAGCGTGATGACTTTTGAGGGTATTAAAATGTAAACAACAAAGTGGTCCTTACACTCACTGCGGCCATTAATCCCTCGGTGCAACCTAGAAACTCTTCCGGAAGGAAAATGTTTTTTGTGTTTTTTTTTTCAATCGTAGTTGTCGGTCTCTACACCCGACGGGAAATCAGATTTTTGCGTGCGTTGATCACCAAAATACCGATTTCTGAATTTAAAAGTTATTGTCTTAAAACAATGAGGTCTCCTCCCAAGTTAATAGCTGTCAAAAAGGCAACAGAGGGATCGGTCTTTTGAGTAAAGGGAAATGTGGTAACATTATTATGACGTATTAGTCACATTTGGGTGTGTTAAGTCAGGCAGTTGCAGTGAAGCTGGTGACTGAACGTACAGCACCAAAAGGAACTAGAAATGTTGTACAGTAGCGTTGAGGGAATTTGCTTTTGTTCATGCTGCAATTAAACTTAACCACACTTGGGAAATCCACCAAAGAATATTTTCCAGGTCCAGCAGAGGTAAATACAACGTATCCAGCGGCACTACACGGGAAGTCTCCCAACTTAGCAAAGCACAGAGGGCATTTGAACCATTAAAAGCCGGGCTATTTTGGAGTCATTAGAAAAAAAAAAATCATAAACGAATTTACTTCTTTCTATTACCCCCATATTTAAGTAAACGTTTACTGGCACAATTCTTAAGAAATCGTGGATAGGCACGTTGCATATAAATTGGAAACAAATGCTATAGGGAGACATTTGTACTGTGTTGTATTTTACTGCTTTTTTGCTTTTTTCCAAGATTGATCGATTTGGCCTGTTGACACTGAAACCATGTCAGCTATAATCAGTCAGGGACTTTCAACTGAACATCATAACACATGGGATAATAACAGCGCGTCCTCGCAATTAGTCAACCACGCCAGTTCAACTGCTCAGTCATGACACTCGCGAACAACTCATGTGAACGTGCGCAATCAGCCGGAAGTGTGTAATTCCAAACTAGTTCCAGGGCCCGAAAGTGTCGGGGGATTCTATGGTAAATAATGACGTTTTTACCTATTAATCAGTGAAAATGTATCGTGGTATATATTAGTTTCATCATTTAGTCACTTCAGAAGTTCGAATGAATTTGGAATTTTCCGGTTTTAGTGGTCGTTTCGTTTCTAAATAAGGCAATTCAAAGTAACTGCTAGCTAACTAGCTTGACACTCGTTCCACCCTGTTAATACAACGTCGTCAGCTATGGTTTCTCGTCAGATAACGAACAAGCAAATAATTTAACGTCGGTCAATCCTCCGTTGTGACGGTAACTAAGAATATAGAAAGTTTTGAGAGTATTTCGATTATATTTAATAAGATTCAGACTTGTTAGTCGACGCGTATTTGATGTCCGAATTTGTACCTATTCCCGTTACATTTTGCAAACTAGCTAGCTAATTGTGGCAATATGGGTTTTCAGGACGTGTTTCTGGAGTCTAGCTATTTCACCAAATTAACAGATACCGTTATTCGTCGGCTACATTTGTTTTGATCGGGGTTTATACAAAGTGGCCAGGCTGTGACGTAATGGTTACAGTGTATTTAACAATACGTGGGGGAGTGAGAAGCAATACAGTAGATTAAATGGTTGTGCCTGAGCTTGTGGATTTACATTTGTAAATGATTTTACATCAGGTAGTGATTATCACACGTGTTCATCTTTCGGTTTATGTTTTTTAACGTGTTTATGTTGTCTTGTTTTAATGACGATTTTAAAAAAAAAACGCGTTTTTAAATGTCTGTCCATACTGTGAAGTTTCGGGGGTTAGGTTTGCTCATGAAACTTATAAACTTATACACACACTCACACACACACATTTTTTGGCCTTGTTCCGAATAATAACCTTTATATTCTCCACACTGTAGGAAGAGATGTCAGGAGAGAGTGTGGTGAGCACGGCTGTGCCGGCAGCTACAACACGGACCACCTCTTTCAAGGGCTCCAGCCCCAGCTCCAAATACGTGAAACTGAACGTGGGTGGAGCCCTCTACTACACTACCATGCAGACGCTAACCAAACAGGATACCATGCTCAAAGCCATGTTCAGTGGCAGGATGGAGGTCCTGACCGACAGCGAAGGTATATCTTCTATGACCCATCCGTCAGTTACTTTACTTTGGCAAAAATGTAATTGTATTAGGAGACACTGAAGGAAGTTTAATTGTATTTCTTACAATACAGTAGCTCACCTTTTTTTTTTTTAGACAAATAGATGGGACTGATCTGAATTTTCTACTTTCGTTGCTTTATGACTGTCTCTGTGCATTCAGTAATACTTCAGAATATCCTGGGTTGTTGATGCAGAATAGGAAGGAGTCTAGACTTGGGCTGAGTTGAATTTTGAGGGAGATTTCTCAATCATTTTGTATTATATTTTGATGATCAGTCTCACCTGTGCACTGCGATCTGAGCGTTTGCCTATCAACCAATCAGAGTTGTCAGTTGAACAGTTTCAGTGGGCAAATATTTAAGTCCATTTATTTTTGTAAACTGGATTATTAGCCGAGTGAGGTTTCCACATTTCTACCCCTCTGTCTGTCTCTAGGTTGGATTCTGATTGATAGGTGCGGCAAGCACTTTGGGACCATTCTGAACTATCTGAGGGACGGAGTGGTTCCCCTGCCAGAGAGCCGGAGGGAAACAGAGGAGCTGTTGGCTGAAGCCAAGTATTACCTTGTACAGGGCCTGGTGGATGAGTGCCAGGCAGCCCTACAGGTACGGTGTCCATGGCAACCCTCGCCTACGTCCGCAAAAAGTCCCAGGCGGTCGGTGCTCTCAGCCGTCTAAGCGGTCTCTCAACCTAGCACCAGCACTTGCCACATCACAAAATCAAAAAGCTACGGAGTGGAACATTATGGATATTTTTCTACTTTGGATTCATTTTATAGTTTATGTTTCGAGTGAAAACCAATCAGACCAGCTAATGTAATCAAAAGTTGTCTGAGCAGTCTCAGTGGCATATTGCCACAAGTCCTTTGACGTCTCTTAGTCTGGCTTTCCGCCGTGGTATGGGATTACGTCCAACGCGTTACTAAAGGTTATAGTTTTGACGCAGCGTTCTGCTGTCATAGAAATGGATGCTGGTGATGTCAGATCGACGCATGAACTTTTCACTTATTTAAAAATGTTTGCCTGTGTTTCAGAACAAAGACGCGTATGAGCCTTTCTGCAAAGTGCCTCTGGTCACGTCATCGAAGGAAGAGCAGAGACTCATCGCCACCTCAAATAAGGTAACCAGACACCTCCAGCTATTACTCACTATCCACAAGCAAAGATAACCATCTCTGTTACTTTTTAACTATCTTTGTCCTTCTACAGCCTACAGTCAAACTGCTGTATAACAGGAGCAACAACAAGTATTCATACACCAGGTAAAAGGATGGTCTTTTCTGTATCTTTACTAACAGTACCGTGTTGGAGATTTGAAGGATTAAAATTAGTGCCGTCGTTGTGTCTTATGTTTCATTCAAATCGAACTCTGCCGCTCTGGTCTTTGCACAGCAACTCGGATGACAACATGCTGAAAAACATCGAGCTTTTTGACAAGCTCTCGCTTCGCTTCAACGGACGCGTCCTCTTCATCAAAGACGTGATCGGGGACGAGATCTGCTGCTGGTCTTTCTACGGGCAGGGCAGGAAAATCGCCGAGGTCTGCTGCACGTCCATCGTCTACGCCACCGAGAAGAAGCAGACGAAGGTAACGACCCGCAGAATCACCTTAAGGCCTTGAAGGACAAACTGATCTTTTTATTATTATTTTTATTATTATTTTACCATCATGTCTTGTCATTTTTAAGGTTCTGTTAATGGACTCCTTATGGATTAAAAAAGCAAGGGTATTTGAGGTCGAGATTTGAAGTAGCCAAGTCAAACCCTTAACCCAGAATACGCTGACTGTTTCTGGCTAAGGATACTTGTTTTATAGAATCGTGATGCTGGTACTCACAGACAGCGGGAATGCCGCACTTCTACCGCCGTTTCAGGCAAAAGGTCAAGCCGTTTATGAGTAGTGGGCTGAGTCATCTACTGTATTCATTTTTGTCAGGTTGAGTTTCCAGAGGCCCGAATCTATGAAGAGACACTTAACATTCTGCTGTACGAGTCTCAGGATGGCCGAGGTCCTGACAACGCCCTCCTGGAGGCAACAGGGGGCGCCGCAGGGCGCTCTCACCACCTGGACGAAGATGAAGAACGCGAACGCATCGAGAGGGTGCGGAGGATCCACATCAAAAGACCGGACGACCGCACCCACCACCACCAGTGACCTCCTCGACCTCGCCGACCTTTTGACCTCTCCGACCTGGCCCCACACCTGTGCCTTAAGACCACCAGCGCTTTGACCTCTTAACCTCCCCGTCCGTAGACAGGCACGCCCATGTAGCCTTGCAGTATCTCACAGAAACATAAAAAAAAAAAAAAAATCTCCATCCAAGATTTCATGACCTGTTTCAGATTTGGTCTGTTTATTTTGCCCAAGGCAAAATCTATCATAGCATTAAAAAAAAATATTGGATTATAAATATGATTTAGCGAGAGACACTGTTTTTGATAAATTTCCTAGCTGAGGTGTCAGCTCTGATATTGGTCCCTGACATTGTAGGATGATGGCGTTTCTTAAAATAGTCTACGTTTTGGGGAGGTTTCTGCATCGCATGCATCGACCTAAGATTAAAAAAAATGGGGATGCATTACGTCCCATGAAAGATGTTAGCGTTCAATCGCAGAAAGGTTTATTATTAGTACGCCAGGAAGTCCTATGTCGTGAGACTTTGTTGTAAACGGTTTAATTTGAAAGTGACGATAGGTATTGGACTTAGGTCAGAAGTAAAATTAACTCTCGACCAATTTTGACATTCCCTCTTATTCCACCCCTCTCCTAATATTCTCCAGAGCAGTTTTTTTTTTTTTGTCAGTTGAATGTACCCAAGTGCAGCATTTACATAAAAGGCTCCAATATATTGAAACAACTGTCAGATTTTAAAAGAATTCTATAGTGTTGCAGCTAACGAATATTTCAGCAATTCAGCATAGGCGCTGTTTGATAGTGTTAGCCTATGTTGTGTAGTGTTTTATGTTGTATGTGTGGCCATTTTCTCCGTAAACCAACCCTCACTCCTTTATTTCGTTTGGCTGTTTGTGCCTTATGTTGTGTTTCTCGGTAATTCCATACGAGTTGTGTGTACGTGCGTGGTGTCGTTTTTTGGGTTTTTTTGTTTTAATTTGAAGTGTTTGTTCGTTTTTGTGTTGCCGTATCTCAAAATAGTAACGGCTGGTCTTTGTGTGTGGTAAGTGAAGTTGACCGTCGCCGATGAAATCAAATTGAAGGAAGGATTTTGGTCTTCTTTAATCTGGTGTCGTTTCAGCGTTATATGTGAACTGGCTGATGTGAGAGAGAGAGACAGAGAGAGAGAAAGAGAGAGAGAGAGAGAGAGAAGCGTTACATATTAACTGGCTGATGTGAGAGCGAGAGAGTGAGAGAGAGAGAAGGAGATGAGAGAGAGAGAGAGAGAGAGAGAGAGAGAGAAGGAGATGAGTGAGTGAGAGATGAGAGAGTGAGAGAGAGAGAAGGAGATGAGTGAGTGAGAGATGAGAGAGTGAGAGAGAGAGAAGGAGATGAGTGAGTGAGAGATGAGAGAGAGAGAGTGAGAGAGAGAGAAGGAGATGAGTGAGTGAGAGATGAGAGAGTGAGAGAGAGAGAAGGAGATGAGAGAGTGAGAGATGAGAGATGAGAGAGAGAGAGAGAGAGAGGAGCGAGTGAGAGATGAGAGAGAGAGAGTGAGAGATGAGAGAGAGAGAGAGAGAGAGAGAGAAGGAGATGAGAGAGAGAGATGAGAGAGAGAGAGAAGAGAGAGAGAGAAGGAGATGAGTGAGTGAGAGATGAGAGAGAGAGAGAGAGAGAGAAGAGCGAGTGAGTGAGAGATGAGAGAGAGAGAGAGAGAGAGAGAGAAGAGCGAGTGAGTGAGAGATGAGAGAGAGAGAGAGAGAGAAGAGTGAGTGAGTGAGAGATGAGAGAGAGAGAGAGAGAGAAGGAGATGAGTGAGTGAGAGAGAGAGAGAGAGAGAGAGAGAGAAGAGTGAGTGAGAGATGAGAGAGAGAGAGAGAGAGAGAAGAGTGAGTGAGAGATGAGAGAGAGAGAGAGAGAGAGAGAGAGAAGAGTGAGTGAGAGATGAGTGAGAGAGAGAGAGAGAGAGAGAGAAGGAGATGAGTGAGTGAGAGATGAGAGAGAGAGAGAGAGAGAGAGAGAAGAGTGAGTGAGTGAGAGATGAGAGAGAGAGAGAGAGAGAGAGAGAAGAGCGAGTGTCCACAGGAGGGGTAAACTGTCTAGTTTTACAGTAATCCTTATTAAGAAGGGTCCGATTTACACACTCAGCATATTGTGACGGCAAAACCAACACTGGTGCAATGTGACAAACCAGATCACTGACTCTGTCCATGGCTTTGCATGTTACAAATAAATTGCTGAAAGATGTAAATTAACTCGCAGTTACCTCAGACTTACTGTTTAGTTGCCGAACATTACGTCGAGTCACGTACCGGGATTGGTCAGTAGGGGGCGCCACATACTTTTTTTTTTTTTTTCTCTAACCCCTTAAATACAGACTCGACTCAGCGGTAGCAAGAAGAAAAAAAAAAAATCAATTGCAGTGTGTCTGTTTTCAATCATTAAATGTCGTTTGTGTTCGGATAACGTGGAAGGATTATGTAGTTTAAGCCGTATCAGTTCCAGCACGCGTTGTTTAATTAATTATCATCTAATGTAGTCTCTCCCTGTGGGTTGGGCGATTGTGTGAAAGGAGAGAAAATGGAGATGGGTGGCATAAGGTGTTAAAGTATACTCGGGTTGATTGAATAACGGACTCCGCGATTTGGGACCGTAACAAGACACGACCTTACCCGGGAAAGCAGGCCTTTTGTGAAGGAGCTTCGTAACATTGACAGAAATTAGACCTGTCTGTGTGTCTCACTGTTGTTCACTTAAGAATGTTTTGTCCTCACGAGTTTTAAACACATTTATTTAAAAAAAAAAAAAAAACTAAGAACAACATGGATAGAGAGAGAGAGAGAGAGAGAGAGAGAGAGAGACGGTTGTACAAATGTGCACATGAAAATGTTTTACATACAATATATTTATACATACCTTATCACAAATAAAGATTGCTACAACTTTTGTAGATCAAACACTGCTCTTTCTGTCATTTTTGATTCAGTAACATCTCTTGTGTGTCGTAGTATAAAATAATATGGTACATATGGCCTGTTGAAAAAGATGCCATGCCATCAGTCCTAAGACAATGGAACCCTTTGAAAACATGGATCATCCCTCTCACTCCATATTTAACATCTCTCAGTGCGGGAATTCATTTGAAGCGCTCAAGTTAATGTAGGCCAGCGGCTTCCACACAATGGAGGGTAAATGTAGACGCTTCAGAAACATCTGTTACAGTCTGACTCCAGATCCGGCAGCTGCCTCGTCCGTTTGGTCCATTCTTTAAGATCTCCGAGTTTAAAAAAGAAAGAAAAAAAAAGAATAGGTGTGTTCTAAGTGGCCTCAGGCATTTCTAAGTCATTCACGAATTGTTTGGTGGTGAAGTCACTGGTAGGTAACGCAGGGGATGCTGTAGGTGCTTTCAGGTGTATCAGAACACCTCTCAAGAGGTCCACCTGATTAAATATACAACAGGCTCTGGTTGTCCGGCTGTCCCTCTCAGATCATCGAGCTTTCATTCGCGGAGAAACCTACAAACATTAAACAAAAAGATTCCATCGTCATTGTTTTTGTTCTTGTCAACCAAGGTTTGTTGGATACTAAAAAAAAAATAAGTAAATACATTTCAAACCCCAGTCAGCTCTTCAAACGAATGTGTTAAAACTCACCACCATCAAATGTCCGTTTTTGGCTTTATAGGCCATGGACTCCGGACCAGTGCTGAAGTCCACGTAGCTCTCTTTGCCTGCCTGGATGTCAAACTTAATGCTGAAAGATGATTGGACGTTACCTTGTTGTCATAACTGTGACATCATCAGCTAACCAAAATGTGTGATGTCAGATTTCCCTCACCTTCCCTGAACCACTTTGATGGCATTTTGCTTGTTCGCAATCACACTCAGTTTGGTCAGAGCTTCAAACAGATGATCACATTGCAGGACCATGTCCCCCTAAGAAATAAGAAATGTTAAACAGGACAGTCGGATGTAGATTTTAAACATTCCTATATGGGGCCTCTTGCTTTGTGTTCCTTTTACATTCATTTGGTTCTGGAACTGAACTGAATTTATGAAACCCCTAGAGGAGAACATCATGTCTGAGTACAGTAGTACTGGGGAAAAGGTGCACTCACCTTCTCTTTGGGGTTTTCACTGGTAACATGTAGGATTAGTATACTATCACCCAAATTACTCACTGATATACCTGAGGGCAGAAATACAGAGACCAATCAGTTTCAGGCTTCCAGGTGAACATACTGGACATAGATCATGTGGTATGTCAGTTTTGCAAAACACAATTATCAAGTTCATGTTGACTTCTGAATATAGGTGAGTTATGGCATTAATGTCAAAGTGAAATGACAGAATACATGAACACTGACAGTTTTCACTTTCTGACAGGCAGTTATGTTGGGCGTGGGAATGGTCACAACGTGGAAAAAAACCCCAAAACAAAACACCTGCGCTATTATTTTTAGACCCAAGGGTTTAAAAAACAGCACTCTCTCTCTCTCTCTGTGCTGTTGTCAGTTCTTGCATCTGGCCAGAGGGACATGACTGTGTTGTGTGGGTGGTGTCATCACCTTTGAGAGAGGCGTAAGTCACTCTCTGTTTGATCTTGGTTTCATCTGCCAGGTACAGAGCAGCCTGTGTTAGAATGAGTTGTCGCTCCCTGGGTTTAAACCCATTACGGTCATACTTCACTACAGGAACACTGTACTGCACGGAAAGAAGAAGAAGAGGAAGAAGAACAGGAAGATGATGGAAAAGAAAAAAGAGAGAAGGATGGGAAACAGACATATCTTGAGACATATGTGTGGTTTCTAGGCCTGACATGCATGGCTCCTCAAAAGCTAAAATGCTGTTTTCACAACTTAAGTCCTTCTGTAGAAGCACCCCTGTCGTACTTTGATTCTTTCAGGCCGGATCGTCTGTAGGATCCGCACGTTTATGTCTTGTTCACCTGTTCAACATACAAAAGGAGAGAAGTCATAAGCGTTCAGCCGTCTAAAACAAAATGTTTGAGTTATTTTAGGGGGAGTTTAATTGGACTGACTGATTCTGGTGTCCACAAATGGCACGCCAACACTCTGAGGATAGCTGTCCTTCTTCCCTTTGAAGATGACGCTCGTTATTCCTTTTAGTTCAAGCTGAGGAGAGGAACCACAACGCAAAATCAATGACAATTTATTATGAATTACATTAATCTGTTATACATCACTCATATACTCTGTTCTGATCCCAGTCATTTTATAGACTGAATTATAAAACCACATCATTTTATCTATCATACACACTTATATACCTATGTCTGTTTATATATATATATATATGAAAGATGATTACTTATGTTTCTAACAACTTTATATCATAACAGGGGTCTTATAGTGCATGTGTTCAAGATTACTGTATTTTTCCTATCATACGATGCCTTGAAAATGCATATGATGTTTGAAATATGAAAGTGGAGATCATCACCTTGCAAATATACTATTGTTGCAATTTTTGTAATGCTACACGTCTGATAAAGTACACCGGTCAGGACTGTGTATACGGTGTATTTCAGTGATGCCAATTTTAGTAATTTTGTTGCTGGATTTAGCAACTTTTCAGACTGGCAACTTTTTTTTTTTCCGAAAAAGCACTTAGCAAATGAATTCAGCTACTTTTAAAATTTATTTGGAACTTTGAGCAACTTTTGAAAAGTGACTCAACTCAAACGCTAAAATGCAGGCATTCTCCCTCTAAATGACACAAAACGACTTTCTCTGTCACACACTCAGTCACAACACACAGTCTGGCTGCCAGAGTGCATTGTGAGAGACGTCAGCCGTTAGAGACGGCTCAGCTCAATAGCTAGGCACAGGCGGCAGCAGCACGGGTAGCATGTTAGCTAACTACCAGTATGCTGCTAAAAACTATAATTGTTCAGAATGTATAGTTTTACTAGTTAATAAGAAAATAAATAAAATTTAGTTCAATAATGTGTAATGTGTAATTGTTCAGTAATTCAATGTGTTGTGTCTAAAAATGAAAATAACTGGTCATAAAAATGTGTTGTGTTTATATTACTTTTACAAATAAAAATATGAGATAATAAACAAGCACATCTAATCTAACAAATTTCAAATCATATTTTTCGCCAAGATGGCCAGTGAGTTTGAGTGACGTCATTGTGTAACTACGTAATTGTGTCATTGTGTAACTACAGTTTTTTACGTAATGACATCACAACGTCATTTAGCAACAAATCGACCTGCCTGTATCAACTTCCCCTGAAAATTAGTTGGCAACACTGGCGCTGTGTCTGAAACTGCTCACTACTCACTATATATAACCCTGTCTTGTGAAATCAGACAAGTCTTTACGGACCAATCAGATGCAGATGTTCTGGCGTTTGTTTATGTGACAGAGATAAAACAATACAAATATCCGGCGCATAATTATGTAGATAAACTCAGACAATGCTACCTGTCTAGGCGTGTGCAGAGGCGGTCCAGAACTGACATACCTGTGCTTTCCTTTGTGGAGTGATCCCTCGTACATACTTCCTAACCATTAAGCGGTAATGTAGTTTGCGCAGAATCTCTGAGGTCTAGACGGAGAAATGCTACGTTTAGAGATGCGTCGCGTCTCGTTCCGTTTTAACGAGCTGTACAGACAAACGCACACAGGTAAGATACCTCTGCCATCACTGGAGGAGGAGTGAGCCAGGTGGTTTTGTCCAAAACCGTTTTCGGTAGGTTGTCTCGTAGCCTGTTGAGATAGCTTTGTCTGACAAAGGCTAAGTATTCCGAGTTGTCCGTTGTTTTCGCCTGACCTCGTGTCATGTATCCTTTTATAAACCTAACCAGTGCAAAGGGGGGAAAAAAAGAGGATTAATCGCACTATCAAGTCTTTGATCTTCTCATCTCTCACGTCAGTTTCTACCTACTGTTTGATGACTTTGACCGCCCAAGCTCTCCGCTCTCTCTCTTTCCGCGCCTGTACCCCTCGCCAACACGTTTCGATTTTGGTGGCTGACGAGGAGAAAAGTTCATTCGATAAAAGCCCTCTGACGCCGAATCCAATGAAACAAACTCATTCAGAACATATACCAAATCACCCACAATGGGCTTTATAACTCACCAGCCTCTTTTTGTTTCCTGAATTCTCCTTTAGCTCTGTAACCTTTATACTTCGCCTGGATTCGTGTGGCTACAACATCAACATGATAACCGGTTAGCTTCAGCGCTGAGCTAAATTATGGCACATTTTACACATTTTACCTCTGTTACACGTACCCAGTTCGTGTTTACAGATCTCAAAAGCGTCTTCTGTCGCAAAGAGTGTCCTGGCATATCGTATGAATATCTTCGTCCTGAGAGAAGGAAAATTCAAAAACCAGCACACTCTAAGCGACGCGTGTTCACGTGTCTGTTTCGATAAAGGTGGCAGCTAACAAGAAACAACTGTGCAGCAGTTAAATTGGTGGGAGTGTTCAGCAGGATTTCCCAGTTAGCCAGATGACCTGTGCCAAAAGTCAAGACTGTCCAATGTGATTGGTTCTCAGCTGTTTTCTGATTGGACAGTTTTGGCTTTTTGCTCAAGTTATCCAGATAACTGAAAACTCCTACACCACGGAACATGCCCTACAAAGCCATGGTTGAGCAAAACAGGTTATTTTGTCTGATCCCCAGTCAGTTTGCTGTTTCACAGAGAAAGCAGTTAACCCATGTAAGCTGTCTCACCTGCCCATTTTGTACTCATCCGGCTGGTAACCCAGATGTTTGACCAGCTTCTCCACTCCATCAGCGGGCACACCCCTCCAGTGAGGCCAGGTCGCAGGGCAAAGGGGTTTGTACCTGTAGAGGATCATTTTACAACTGATTACTTCCTCTCAGATAAATCTACACCAGACCGGTCCTGGATCAAACGCAATGCTTACTTAAAGCGTTTGAATGATTCTCTATCCTAACAGCATCATTAGGCCTGTATCACCCAACTTGTTCCAATATAACTTGTACCCTTGTCTCTTTGGGAATAAATCTGAATTTCACTGGCTGTTGATGACGAAAAAGGGTTTGATTGCTCATAACATTGATCTGAAGTTTCTCAGTGAAGCATGGTCCTCACAGCACTTTCATATCATTGAGACAGAAAAGGAAACTAGGAAACTAGGGAGAGTGTACAGTAAACTAAATTGGGACACAGCCCAAGTACTAGACTTATTATTTTATGGGCAGTTTTAGGCGTCACTGGATGTCCTACCTCTTCAGAAAGACCTCATATCTCCTTCGATACGCAAAGCCAGCCCGGCGGACTCTCAGGTGCTCCATCAAACCCAAATATTTCACCTGGTGCCTTACCAGAACATCATCAAACTTTCCTTTGGTTAAAAAAAAAATACAAAGAGATAGGGCTATGAACCATGTCCATGTGTCTTCATGTAAAAATAGTCTCCCCTAGTAGAGCAGAGATGTAGCCTACTAGAGATGATACACTGACCATTAGAAACATAAAAATGGTAAAATCTGAACTTTTTTCAGTGTAATTATCAGTATCTTCTCCAGTTGTGGAATGTTCTATAAGTTTCCATTTCCAATATGTGCTAAACCATATAAAACCTTGAAGTGATTGGTTAAGTTTTTTTTTTCTTCAGATGGAACCGTGGGATGGGTTTGGGCTTCTTTACCTAACCTGTCACTCTGTGTTATGTGGTGATACTGGCTTTGAGGGTCTCACCTGGCTGCTTGTTTTCATTAGACTTGAGGCAGCGAACATACCACGGCTCTTTAGACATGAGGATCTCTGTGAGACCCAGAAGACTGTTCTTAAACTGGGTGGCAACCTGTGGACCAGTTCAGTTCGGTTCAGTAGCCATTCAGTTCTTTTCAGTGAGCGTGGCAGCGTTCCACATGGAAAGGCTGAAGACTGAAAAACAATACTGAAGGGAGAGCAGGAAATAAAGATAGAGCTCACCGTCTCTGGTCTCTTCCTGCTGTCAGGCTCTAAGGACGAGAAACACTGTTTGACTATGGCATTCTGGGACTGCCGCATCACCTGTTAGACGCACACACACACACACACACACAGAGGGATACTCAAGACTTGTCAAACTAATTTACTACCACCTGCTGTATAATTTACAGTAAGTCTGCTGGAAGGTTAATAATTAAGGAACCAACTGGAGAAGATAACTCTTCCCTCTTTTCACCCGCTCTAAGTACAAGCTGTCATCGGAAACCTCTTCACTTACGTCTTTAATGTTTCGGTACAAAAGATCGTTGTTTTTGTCGATGAAGCCTGTGAGTAAACAAGAAAAGAAAAACACACCACACGTCATGACACGACGTGACATGGAACGATCCGGAAAAGCCTGTTTAAGAACAGCCTGAAGATCGAATATAACGTATCCATAACGATTAGCCGTGAAAGGAAAAGCAGGCCTCTTGTGTTGGATAATCCTGTCAGGTGGTGTCTCTTACCCACGACGCAGTAGGTGACCTCCCCAGCGTAGTGTAACAGTCGAAAATCCCCTCTCTCCAGAGTCTTACGGGTCTTCTTGTCAGCCAGCTTATGTCTGTCATGTCACAGACCGAATCAAACAGGACTTTAGAGGGAATGACACACGACAGATCAGAGCATATATATATATGTGTATGTGTGTATGCGTGTTTGTGTGTGTGCGTGTATATGTGTATCTATAGGGCTGTGGTGTGATGAATTGAGTTCAAATTGTCTTATGTTGTGCACCGTTGGTGAAGCTACTTTGGAGCATATATATTCCTGTGAATATTTTCATTATTTGAATGTTTTTGAATTTTATCAGATGCTCATATTGTTTGAATGTCCAATTTTAGCGGATAAGGGTATTGTTTGCAATGTGAATGTATTGTATGTTATCCCCTGTGTACAGATAGATGCTTGTGTTCAATACCCAAACAATGCATTCAGTTCAGGTGAATCATAGATAGGATAAAGGGCAATTTAAAACTGATTGGATCATCCTGTTAGTACAGAGACATCTTTTGGAAACAGTTTTTTAAAAGTACATAAATTGTAACAAGTCACACAGTGCAGCCCTATTCACGACGGTCACTTCAGGTAAGGAAGAAACGAGGACGGCACGAGGGATCAGGTCGCAGTATCGTATTTATTTCGCTGTAGTTTGAAAAACGGTCGAGAATTTAGTTGATCGACAAGGCACTGTCCTAGTACTCCTATGTGACTCCTTTATCTTGTGTCCTCATGCTCTCCCTGCCCAGTAATGGCAACAGGCCCATTCATTAAATACAGTACATACAAGTTGGTTTCTGATCTGCACGTCCCTAAATGCCCAGAGGAAGAAAAAAAGAAAGAAAAGAAGACTCACGTGACAAAATGAGGATGATTTCCCATTTTCTCCTCCAGTTTCTCCAGAAAGGTGAGATCAGTGGCGCTTCCTGGTCTCAGACACTCTTCATCCTGTTTGGCAAAAACCACACACGCCCACGGTTTTACCGCAGAGCATTTTCAGGCGCTACACAAACAAGGTTACTCTTCTTGGCCTTTGTTCCCTACCAGCACTGAAATAATCCCTCTGTGTTTCTCCTCCACCAGATCACAGATGATTTTGTTGTTGAAGAATTGTACTGGTTCCCACTACACACACACACACGCACACACACACACACACACACAGAGGGAGAGAGTGAATGAAATGATAACAATACCACTTAAATTTAAGAGATGAAAGAATCTTCCACCCAGTATGGTTTGGAATGGCATTTTCATTGAGTTTTCATTCCAAAATAGAAATTGTGTATTAGCTGTCAGCTGCTTTAAAAATAACTGGTTTTACTTTGTGATCACACTGAACTGTATAATGTAATATGCATTGGACAGATAGAATTATGTTATGTTTATCTAAAAGAGCAACACTTGCGCTGAGTGGGACAAAAATCCTACATAGATCAGTTGTATTTTTTTGGACTGAAGAAGTGATCAGGGGGATAAACATTACTTCTTGTTCCACTCTTCCCTGTGTGATTTTCTTTTTCTGCTGGGTTGTTTTTGAAGTAGTCAGAGAGAGAAAGAGAGAGAGAGAGAGAGGGACAGAGAGAGACACAAACAGAGAGGGAGAGAGACAGAGAGAGACACAGAGAGAGAGAGAGGGACAGAGAGAGACACAGAGAGAGAGAGAGAGACAAACAGAGAGGGAGAGAGACAGAGAGAGAGGGACAGAGAGAGACACAGAGAGAGAGAGAGGGACAGAGAGAGAGAAAGGGACAGAGAGAGAGAAAGAGGGACAGAGAGACACAAACAGAGAGGGACAGAGACAGAGAGAGAGGGACAGTGAGAGACACAGAGAGAGAGAGACACACAAACAGAGAGGGACAGAGACAGAGAGAGACACAGAGAGAGAGAGAGGGACAGAGAGAGAGAAAGGGACAGAGAGAGAGAGAGAGGGAGGGAGAGGTGGTACATCAGAGAGGACAGAGAGAGAGAACATCTTTACCTCAATTCCCTCAGCTTCATACTCCTCCTGCTCGGCCTTCAGCGTCAGCTGGATGAAGAGCTGCTGCAGCTTCTCATTGCAGTAGTTTATGCAAAACTGCTCAAAACTGACACACACGCACACACACACACACACACACACACACACACACACGTACATACACATAAATGTAACTGCTGCTAACCGTTGAACATGATCTTAACTGGTCCCAGTGTGTCAGGTTGTTGAGGTTGTAAAACAATATGCATGTACAAGGTGAACTCTGGTGTCATATGCAGGCAAATGGAAAACATGTCGCTGTAAGTGGATCAGTGGATCATATTTCATTTGAAAAGTGATTATGAGATCTTTTGAAGGAAGTGGTAATAAAAAAAAAACAGCATCGCAGCCAGCATGTGTTATGCTTGTTGGAAAAGAAAACACACACATGTTTACACTATCTGTGTAACTGAAGCATTAACTGCACAGTAACGGGCAGAGTAATATAATGTTTTTTTTTATTGTGCTGTGCAGCTCGGCAAATGAATTGGCCCCCGAGATAGGAACAACTTATTGAAATAAATTTGCAGATGAAGGAAGATAGGGTGAGGGACTGTTCAAACCTGTTTACGAAGAAAACCTCAAAGCCGTAGATGTCAAGCAATCCAATGACTGTCTTTCTGGTTGAGTCCTACATATTGGATGACAAATGAATGCTATTTCGTAAAAGAGACTCGTTCACTTCATCTTGTTCTTTTTTGTTTTGTTTTTTTATTTTCTTTCTTCAGAGCTTGGTCTGTACACTATAAAGACATGAAACTGTTTTGTACTGAACCCACTCATTTGTCTCCATTGCTATAGTTGTAATGTGGTTACTGGTAATTACCCCCAGTTTTGTTTTTCTCAGATATGAAATATCTTCTCTCTAAAGTCGCTAAACTTGGTTTGTCATGATCATTTGTGTGGCTTGCGCTTAAAAGGATTAAAAACGCAATTTTCAGTGTAACCATAATACCTATGAGTGATGGTTATTGTACATAATAACTGTGTAGCTACACGTCATTATTTTTTACAGATATTAATTATCCCAACCCCATCACGCTACACTGACGATGCTGTGTTCTCTAGTCTGACAAATAGCTGGACCAATATGTATGCAGAAGTTGCATGATATTAATTTGTGTAAGCACTATATTGGTAATATAGTAATATATCATAATATATCACACAAAACCACATCAATGTCATTTCACACTATACATGTAAAATTGGACCAGAAATTGTCTGCACCTGATTCTCGATGGACTCGTTGATCCGGTTGACCAGCCATGTGAAGGTCCGTCCGTAGATGGCTTTGGCCAGGGCGTCTCTGGCATAAATGGCATGGTCTACTGTGAACGGCGTCAATACCTGGCGGACCGCGGTGGAATAATTTTAATACTGTGCTCTTCTGAAATAATCCATAATAAATATAAACTCAGCTATAACTGTAACTAATAAAATGCAGTTGCCGGTATTCTGTTATTATATGCAGAGAACTGTGAGTGTATGAAGATGCATTCTGAAAACAATGTGCTGCTTCTCTTCCTTTTTTTGCGATTTGACTTCAGTGTAACTTTCAATGCTCTGATCAAACTTTTTAAGACCAAAGGCCCTCATTTTTTCACAGTTGTCGCAGATAGACTTGTTGGCTGTCCCGTTATCTCAAATATTCTACCTGATTCGCTCACTGTAGAGGCTTTCAGAGGAGTGTTAATGAAGTTGTACCACACCCCTTGACCCTAAAGTTTACCTCCTCTGATTTGGCCTCGATCTTCCTGTAGGTCAACGCCTCCTGAAGCACCTGCACATGGACTCCCAACAACTGGACAAATAAATAAGAGAGATTAGTACACAGGCAAATATTATCATTCAATATCTGTCTGTCAAGCACAGCTTAGTGAAAGACATGATAAGTCATTATCCTTGAGTACAAATGGTACAGTTTTATAAGACCTGTCGTCACCTTAGATACCCATCGTAGTTCAGCGTTGGAATTCATGGAGGCGTGATTGTTTTTGTCCACGTCAAACTGGACATTACCCAAGTGGAGAACACTGGCGATGACTCCGAACAGGTACTGCAGGTGAGGAAGATGTGCATTAATCCGAACATGTTCCTACTCATGCAGACACACACACACACACGCCTGTGCTGTTTTAGCGGAGCACCTCCCCACCTGAATGTCACTCTCGTCAAAGTGGATGACTGAGAGGGCGTTTCTGACGGTCTTCCAGTCGTTTTTATCGTTAATGGAGCTCACGTTGGCACACTCTCCCTGCAAAAAGGCATGAAATTACCTCAGTTTGTTGGACCAACCCAAAATAAACACACTGACAGATTCATGACGAACGTTATATGCTCTGTAATTGATTGGGTTTTTTTTTTTTTTTTTGTGCGTTCAAACCCCAAATATAACATCTCCCTGTTACTGCGAGCGTGGGCAAGGCCCCGCCCACCTCAGGGTCACGTGCTGTATAAAGTAACAATGTTAGCTTGCTCTGAAAAAAAAAAACATCGGGCTCTGTAAATATGACGTGTTATGATTGATGATGCACAATGCAAATGTAAGAATGATCCCTGTCAGATACACAAAATAAATATATGATACAACATTTGTCATTTCTTATCAGAAAATAAATTATGGGCAGTAAAATGAAGAAATAATTGTTTCATCAAGTCCACTGATAAAAAAAAAAAAATAGAAAAAATACTCAGTTATGCTTCAGTATAGTCCAGACATTATGACCCCTTTACCCTGCCAGAACAATGGTTTTACGTTGCATGTGAAATCCTGTAAAGCTCCTTTGTGACAGTGTCTATTGTGAAAAGTGCCACACAGATAAAATAGAATAGAATAGAATTGAGTTGAACTGAATTGCAGATTCCATGTCACTTTTCCATGTGAATCACTCTCACGGACACACCGTAAAACACTTAAGCATTCCTACGTAACGTAAAAATTACTCTAGTGTCTTTGCTCATACCTGCATCAGGTAATTGTAATGCTTGCAGTCTCTCTCCAAACCCAGCTGATGCAACAGATCATCTTCTCCTCCCTCCACCAGCTGGTAAAAGATGTGAAAATTTCTCTCCCCGTGGTTCTGATGGACCACTCTGGACTTCTCCAGAAGATAGCTTAGTATGTGACCCCCTACAGCGTCTCCCTGTGGACAGGCATTATATGAAACTAACACACAGAGTCAGTTCCTTTCTATCTGTGAGAGTGAGCGTGCTGATCTAGGATCAGTTTTTTTGATTTTCATATTCCTAATAAAACCAATTACAAATATAGTTACAATTACATCCTAAATCAGCGCTCGCAGTCTGGGATGCTTGATACTTCCAGGGCCCTGATCCTCTTAACATTCATTCCTTACCTGGCTGTCAAACTGAATGTCCATATACTTCCCAAAACGACTGGAGTTGTCGTTCTTTAATGTTTTGGCATTTCCAAAAGCCTGTTGAGAAATCAAACGTGAAAGAAAGAAAGAAACTACGCAGAGATCAACATGATACTTTTCCAGCAAATAAGTTAAGCCTCCGTGATTGCACACACACTGTGAACAGCAAGCAGTGAATTTGTCTCTGCATTTAACCCATCCAACACACCAGTAGTGAACACACAACAGACGCAGGAGCAGTGGGCAGCATTCCTCTGCGCCCACGGAGCATTACGGTTAAGTGCCTTGCTCAAGCGCACACAGCCGTGGATGTTGGGCCTGGGAATCAAACCAGCAACCCTCTGGCCACAAGCCTGGTTCTCTAACCTTTAGACCACACTCAACACTAAGATCTCACTACATTTGTGATTGACTTTTGGAATTTGACCATAAAAGGATTTCCTGACCTCCAGGACTGGGTTGGACACTAGCATGCGGTCTCTCACAGTGTCCAGTAGAGTTGTGCTGGGGCAGCTCACAGCGTAATACTGTAGGATCTTCTTAGACGCCTCTGTCTTGCCTGCTCCGCTCTCGCCAGAGATCAGGATGAAGTGGTTATTGGCCTCTGCTAGCATGGTATGATAAGCGTTGTCCGCAAGTGCGTAACTGAGGATCGCAGGAAAACAAACAAACAAATAAAACAAACAGTGAAGCAACTGAACAAGTAAGCGAACCTTGTATTATTAGGATGTGTGATTAAAAACAGCAAGTTGTTCACTGAGTTACAACAGGCTTAAGTGAGACTCTTCAGGAGTGTCAAAGATACTCACCAACATAAACACTGTAACCCTAGTGGCAATGTCACAAATACATACGTACGGCCACACAGTAGGTACTTTGTTATTTTTTAAGGGGGGGGGGGGGGGGGGGGGGGGTGGCCCAATGGTCACTGACACGACTCTATAGAGTATATAGGGTGATGGCAAGTTAATGAGGGGGATGCATTTTGGTCGTTTTGCTGACAAGGGGGACAGGATCCCCCCTCATCTCCATACAAATTACCAACTGCTCTCACATTTGTGAATAAAGATCAAATGAAAAATCTTGAAGAGACCATCTATCTAAAATATGGACGTGAGAGATGATACTCACATATGAGGAGGGAGCTCATAGAAGTTCACGCCCATGTAGAGATCCATCTGCTTCTTGTTGTAAATGTCCAGTTCTTTGTATGGATTGACGGACACCAACAGAGTCCCTATGTAGGTCTAAAAATGATTTGAAACGCGATCTAAAAGGTGATGTAATGTGAGACCTTTTTCATTTTGTAAATCCACAACAGCCTTAAATAAGGCAGGGAACATAGGACAAGTCTAACAGGTCTAAAGCAAACATCTGGCTCTTTAAAAACAATGTACCTTCAGAGGTGAACTACAAAGCTGTGAAATAGCTTAGCTTTGTCCAAAAATGGACCGTCCATGTAAAAGGACAGATCTTAAAATGACTTGGTGAGCATCTCCCCCCAACAACGCTAGAGACCTTATGTCATGTTCTCTGACTAATCTGAAGCAAGTGTGTGTGAACTTATGAGTGACTGTCATCATTGAGCCTAACTGCAATGCTTATCACAGACTTTAACGGTCAAATGTTGAGGCTGCCATCGCTTCCATGGAAACCACTGTTGAGAGAAGGAAAAATTTCCCGGCTTACGTATATGAGATCCTCCGTAAACCGCTTCTTCAGGTTGTCCATGAACGCTGTCTCACTCGTGTGGGGGTCCAGGAGCACAAAGTCCTGGATCCCAACCCGGTCCCTGGCTGTCAAAGCCCCTTCCATGTCCAGCTGGCCCAGTTTACTGCGAGACTTTTTATTCTGTTAACCAGAATACAACAGCAGAACATCACTGACCGCATCTGAACAAGTCCTGGGGTGCCAAGATCAGCCAGTCTTCACAGGAAAATTAAAAATGTTTACGATGAAATCCCAAAAGCTGGACAACTCTAAAGTAACAAGATTTTCAATCAAAAAAAAAAAAAAAAAAGCTTATAAAGCTATACTGCATTGAAATAAAATCACAGAAAATTTGACTTGATAGTTTGAGCTACTTTATTTCTTTTCATAACATTTTCAGGTTTACAGCACAATTATTTGAAATGAAACCATTTCTCTGAGTAGGAGTTACATGTCTTAGTCAGGGGTGGACAGTAATGAAATACATTTAGTTGAGTACTGTACTTAAGTACATATTTCGAGTATCTGTACTTTACTTGAGTATCATTTTTTCTGGAAACTTATGACTTTTACTCCACTACATTTGAAAGACAAATATTGTACTTTTGACTCCACTACATTTCTATGAGGGTTCCATGGTCAGTTTCTCATCTCTGCTTTTCTACACACTGAACTTGTATACTTGCTTTATCATGATGATGATGATGATGATGAAGAAAAAGATTATAATGAAAAACTATAATTGTATCTGATTTACAGAACACACACAAAAACACCACACACACACACACACACACACACACACACACACACTGCCAAGGCTGAGTCAGAGCACTGCCGTGCTGTTTTGTGGGGGTGGGGTAGGGGTAGGGGTGTTAAGATAAAAAAAAAAAATGAAAATGACAATGATGTCCTTTCGTCGATTCAACTGTGTTTCTATAGGCTTTGTAACATATTCCACAAGCTTTTTATCCTACAGGTTCTGCGGGCAAGTCAGTGCATTTAGTAGGTTGTTTCAGAGTCATTAGGCTCTGTAAATGCATTGTGGCAACAATACAACAATGCATTCACATTAAAAAGAAAATGTACTTTTGAATACTTAAGTATTTTAAAAGCAAGTAGTCCAGTACTTTAACTCAAGTAAAAATTTGATTGAACAACTTTCACTTGTTGAATTGGAGTCATATTTGACCAGGATTATCTATACTTTGACTCAAGTGATGGAACTGTGTACTTTGTCCACCTCTGGTCTTAGTTAACATGTCGTTCTGAAATTCTATGCAGTAACAACATTAAGAATCTCAGTGCTAAACTGAACAGCGGTCATCCGAGCATTCAGTGCCCCACTGACACGCTACTTAGTACAGGATAATACCTCTCTCTCTCTCTCTCTCTCTCTCTCTCTCTCTCTCTCTCTGAGAGTCTTTGCTTTGGTAATAAGATATTATCTGTGATGAGAAGGCTCCATAGCTCTTCAGTCTATGATTGACACACCACCTTGTTCTCGGGAAGCCGCTGAAGCCGAGACTCTCGTGACTGGATATATGCCCGCAGGACATATCAGATGGCATTTCTGTTCGCTGCACGTTAAACACAGACAGACTGGCACGTCCTTAGCACTGTGCCAGCGTCTGGCCCGTGCCCGTCCTGACGAGAGCTCCATGCGGCGTCTGCATGTGTTGCCCCATTAGGGTCGGCTGTCCAAAATACGCAAACACACCTGCTGACGTGCAAGCAGATTGTCCTTATGATCAATATGCTGATGTTAAAAGCCCACAATAAGGCTAACCTGTAGGTTTTTGTTGGATTATAGCCTACGTTAGAATGTTTTTTTTGGGGGGGGGGGTAAATTACCATTTGTGCATATACCGATTTTGAATTGCTATTAGTAATGATATGTTTTAAATTGGCTCTGAGTTTTACAGTTTTCATGTCAGTAACAAAGGTCCATGCGCAATAGAATAATAAATATCTTTCGGTCTGAATCCCACATACTTAGACAAACAGATCATGTTACGAGTATACCATTAGGCTACCACAGAAGCAAAAAAGAAAACCCCTACAATAAAACATTTTACTGGCATTTAAAGAATAGATAAGGAAAAGGCCCAACAGCTGTTTATATAACACAGGAAATTTGACTAAGAGAAAACTTTGTGCACATTGATTTATGGGAAATATTGTAATTAGGTTTGATTCTTTAACTACAACAGTTTGTGGTCTCAAAAGGGACTTTCCCCCCACAACACCAATGTTTATACAACTCCTCAGGTCTTTTTTTTTTTTTGTCTTTTTACTTTGAATAGAAAGGATTATTTTACTTTCAAATTTGCAATGCAGGAAAATAAAACATGGAAAATCTATCCTCTAACTAAAAGCATTAAAAAAAAGGCTCTCCTGCCACTCCCTGTTTCCCCTCATAGACCTCATTAGCTTTGGGAGAAACAGAGAGAGAGAGAGAGAGAGAGAGAGAGAGGCCACTATTTTTTTTTTCTTTTCTTTTCTTTTTTTTTTTTTGCCTGAGATATTCCAAAAAAGACGATGTTGGACAATGAAAAAGCTTTTAAAATGCAGTCTACATTCCATTACACATATTCCCTCAGTATATCCATTCAGTAATTATTCATTAGAAAACATTTAACGTCACAATGAATTTCACACTGGCCAGTCGCCACACAATGGAAGAGATTTGGCCTATTTGGGGTCGGAGGAGCTGGTTTGGATGAAGAGGGGAACGGGAGGAGGGGGAGGGGGGCATTCGGAGAGCTCGATGGAGGGAGAGAAGGAAGGAAAGAGGGAGGGGTTGTCACTGTGTTTGTGTGATCTGAGAACCCCCTCTCCAAAAAGCGGGGCCTTCTTGAGACAACGGGGACAGACTAAATAGTGCTGTAACGGTCCCCTTCTTGCTGACACCCTTATAGTGTGGCCCCGGGCACAAACAATAGCCACTTGTTCTGAGTCAGCCCAAGGCCCGGGAGTATGGATTTTAGCGCTCCGCTTAGGCCGAGGAGCACCAAGGAAGGGTTTAGGAGGAGGAGGAGGAGGAGGAGGAGGAGGGTGGTGGAAAGCGGAGGGGTGGGGTCTCCTTGTCGGATGGGAGATTTTCTTACCACCTGTCGGACCATTAAAAAAAAAAAAATCTTATCCACCCTCCAGTAGCCCCCACCCTAAAACACACCTCCCAAACCTCTCCAGAATGGTCTCCACGCTTCCTTGATTTCATGTCCCAAACTACCCACCCCACCCCCCACCCCAAAAAGAGCACAACCCCTCTCCCTCCTCATGCTAACCCCTCGCTCTGAAAGCCAGGGACACAGGTGAACAATATCATTGAAAGTCTCTTATTTGAGATGCCAGAATCAATCTCAGTCTTCGTGTTATTGTGGGGGGTTATGGTAGTGGTGGGGAGGGGGGGGGGGTACGAGCGGGTGAGTGGAGGGGGTGGAGCACTTGCATACAATCACACACACAAACACACACACACACACACACACACACACACGCACACACATACACACCCTCTTTTTGCATGTGAACATGGGAACAAGCTGAAGTGAATGGCGTGTGAGGAACAATGCTCCGAAAGACAAGAGAGGGGACGGTCATGTTTATAGTGGGACACATTCAGAGTGATGAGAGGAGAATAGCTATCAAGATGGGGAAAATCCTGTTTCCCTCTATCAGAATGGGCAGAAAAGACAAAACTCTAGTGACCGCTCAGCCATCTCCAGGAGACTCCAAATGTATGAAGACATTTAAAAGACAAAAGAAAAAAAAAGAATATGCCCACACCGTTAAGGAGTTTTTTCTTTTTCCTTCAAAGTTAGAGCCATATTAAAATCGTAAGGCAGCTTTTTGCAAATATAATTTTGGAGTAAACTCCAGATTTGGGCCCAGGTGGCAGCTATATGCCCAGAAGTTGTTTTTACTCACAAAAAGTAACGCTGTGACCACGTTGACCAAAATTTTCATTTGTTTCATGGTTAAAAAAAAAAAAAAAAGTCTTGTTTGTCCCATTTGTACTGTCAAAGGTCACGGACTATGAGACTAATGCAGATGTTTGAGATTATTGGAAGATATCAGTTCTAGGGGAGGCTCACAAAAAAATGCATTATCTTAAAAATGCATGTATCTTAAAATCACTGATTAGAAACATTATTCTGTAACTGAAAACTACTGTATCAAAGTCTTAGAAACTTGGCCAAAGTTTGTAAAATTTCAAAGGTGGTTTTAGTGCTATTTTTAACAAATACAAAAGAGAAATACAAAAGAAGGGCTATTTGATATCACTCCGTGCTTTATAAATAGACTCTTGTCATGTGTAAGATAAGAATGAAGTAATTTTCACACAGCCTGGCCCTTAAATACTTCAAATGTGAGTGGGCGACAAGAACTCAAATCACGCGTCTTTGAAACGAGACAGTGCCCAAAGAAGCACCAGGACAAAAAAAACACAGTTATTATGTCACAAACACTATCCTTTCCCGTCAGATCAGGTGAATTACCAGTGTCAGACGCTATTGTCTTTTAATTAAGAGATGGTCTCTCGACCCAGTCTAGTATGTCAGCCACAACTGAGTTCAAATGACCTCATCCTAGAATAAGAATGAAGGAGCTTCAGAGAAGTGGGAGGAAGACAGGAAGAAGAAGAGAGACAGATAGAGCAACAGAGACAGAGAGTGATAGAGAGAGAAAGAGGGACAGAGAGAGACAGACACACACACACACACACACACACACACACAAAGATATCCTGTTTTCCACTAGCTTTAGCCAGATAAGAAAGACTATATATCTCTTCTTAGTTTTGTTGTGTCTATCATATACTACATGCTACAATCTCTTCAGCTGACCTGGCGGATACAGTTACAGCTCCACCTATAGAAAGTGGGACACAAGAAGGCCAACTCTAATTCAATAAGAATGACACGATCAGTCATTCTCAGTGATGAATCTAAGTGGGTCGAGCACAGAGATGACCAGAGGCATATTTCCACTGGGTAAAAGATAGCTGTAACTGACAGGGAAAGGAAGTCACACTGAGCTTATGGGGGCTTAAATTAACCCTCAGCTGCTGAAGGGCCATTGATAAAACTTGTCTTCTGAAGCACTCTGATGATGGTTTTGCTTGTGCAGTCTAGCTGGGTTCTGAGGGCATTACAGATGATATGGAGGTAAAAAGTTACACAAATCTGAGTTCATAGAAATACTGGTCAAGAGCTTACATTCTAAATGTGCTCTGTCAAAGTACAACTGATGCACAGTACGTGAAAAAGTATGTTTGTCTGAGGAATGCTCTTAATTACTAATCAGACCAGTGTAAAAAGTTCACATATGCATGAAAACAGCAAAAAAAAAGAAAGAAAAAACACCTCGAGGAAGACACAACACACACAGACACGCGTCAGAATCGTACCTGCATCTTGGCAATCTTGGCAGCTTCTTAGATCAGCGTTAGTTCAGAGCAGGCACAGGTCTGACAGCCGCACAAATTTATAGCTCCCTCGTTCCACTCCAAGGAATCAAACGAATTGGGAGAAACTTCCCATTTCAAAGTGGGCCACCAGAACAGTCCTCGTATTTTCCTCGGCGGTGCTGAACCGGACTGTTCGGTGAACTGATTTAGTCTCCCTTAGCGCGGTGGGCCTACCCTCCAGGCTCCGACAGAGGGGCTTGAGAGCTGTGGGAAGCTGCTGGCCACAGATAGATGAACTAGAATGGAAGCCTCTTTTACCTGCTTTCTGCTCTGTGCTACAATGACCCATGTTCTGGCTGCTGAAGCTGACTGCTTAATGATTCATGCTGTGGTCTAAGGGGGTGCATTGCATGGGAGATCTTATTCAGTGCTTACCTTGGTGTCTACTACTCCGATAGGTGTAACACAGATACACGGAAACACAATCTGCCGGCCAGCGGCCCGAACCTGACTATCAACCCTCTCCCTTACTGTTCCACTGCCACTATGAAAACAAAAAAGAAAAAGACCCATACACGACAGCTCTAGTTACTGATCTTTGATTAGGGGGAAATGCATTAATGGCTAATTATCAACCTGTATTGAACAGTTCTGTGGATTCAGGCGTGCCGTTCGACATGGTGGTCGCCGTGGCAAAAGCCTTTCTGTCTGTTGGGTGATTGGCCACTGGATGCCAAGCTGGCAGCGTCCCACCTTCGAGAATCAAAGCCGCAGGCCCATCTCTCAGGCCCATGCCAATCTCAGCACACCAACTGACGGACGGGCAGAACTGCACACCGCTACCCATGTCAAGTTTTGCGCTGGAAATTCTTCTTTCCTGGAAGCGAGCCAAGCTCACTGTTTTTGTTTGTCAAGCTCTTTGTGTTTACGGCTCCGAGACAGGCCTTCCAACCCTAAAGTGAAGCAGAAAGTTAGTTTGACAGAAGATGCTATGTGGAATTTCAGTTATATACTGTCTTATAGAGTGTTCATGTTATGGAATACACTTGCTTGATTGAAAACCGGTGTGCTCGCACACAAAGAGACTGAAAAAGAAACTATGGCCTCACTGGATCCGTAAGATAACAGTGGAAATTGGGGACGCCGTTCGTTGTAGGACCATGAGCATTAATATTCAAAGCTGTCCTCTAGTCCTGTAGTCAAGGTTACCTCACACCCCTTTAGAACTAAAGCCCCTCCCTCTTACTCCACACCCCTTAGTCTTGTGATGCTTGTCCAGTCTTAACAGGCTTTGTGCTGCCCACTGGGCCGAGATTCAGCACGAGACCCAGCAAATCCAATTACACAGGAGTCAGAGCACTTGATTTTCCCATTAGAGATTCCGATGGAGAGAATAAGCGTTCATTATCACGCTTGCTTTTGCTTGGGTTCCCACCATGAATAAAACCCTGCTTCTCTCCTTGCTCTCTCTTTCTCCCACTCTCTTTCTCTTTCTCTCTCTCTCTCTCTCTCTCTCTCTCTCTCTTTCGCTGCTCCCACCTTCTATTCCCCTCTTCAGTTTCTCTCTCTCCCTCTCTCTCTCTCTCTCTCCCTCTCACTTTCTTTCATCACTCATTCTTGTTGTGGTTATACGGTTAGCAAATGATCAGTTTGGGATCAACAGGTCTTTTCAAACCTCTTCACCTTCATCATTAAATTCCCAGTATTCCCAGTGTCACCTGTTCTGCTCAACTATATATTAGATGTCACCAACATCTGTACTACCACTTATAAGCTCCAAGAGTCATCTAAAAATACCTTTTTTAACTTTTTACTTTGTTATGCTTTTGTATAACAAATCCTTATGTTGTGTGTTAGCATTTATGGCATATCTTATTACCTGTTACCATATATGTGTCTACTGGTAACATAGTAGAAATTCAGAGGGCTACAGCTGAACAGATGTGTTTATGCATTTGATTAACATACACAAAAGTATTTCGGACAAATGAAAGGTGCTCGATATGACAACCCTGGCATTTACGTAGCAGTGTGATGTTTTAGGTTGTTAAAACCATGCTGTCACTCTCTGTTGGAGTCTCTTAATATTCGACTAAAACCAGTCTCTGAAAGCATTTGACTTTGGTACCACGGGGAACCTTACTTACATACACCCTGTTGGGCATACCGGGGGAGACCCTGGTGGCACCCTGAAAGAATTCAAACGCAGTCATTTTGACGTGATCCTGCGACGAATAGTAAGTGTCTTTTTTGGGGGGGGTGGGGGAATGGTGGATGCGGTGAATTTTTCTGTCATGCTCTCTGTCACTCTGAGATGTGACCGTGTCCTCGGGACGTGACTCAAGGTCAAGGCAGAGGGGCAGGGGCTGAAAACAGAGTTGACCCCTGAACTGTGGCGAAAGGGGTATTCTATGATTTAGATCAAAGGCAGAGGGGAACTGGAGACAGCATCTGGATTTCTATTTTCTTTTTTTTTTTTTTAGTTTCGTCAGTTGCTTAAAGTGCACTGAGGAATTATGACAATGGTAAAACTGGAGTCGGAGAGAGGTATCCTAATAAATTATTAAGAACTTTGCCTCATTTTACCTTACATCTTGTAACTGACTGCAACAACCAGCTTACAACTGAACAAGTTTGTTTCACTATAACTCATTCATTAACTAAGTATACATTCTGTACTATATACTCATTAATACTGCAAATGCAAGAAATATTTAAACTTTAGAATAACTGAGGATCATCATAGTCCAAGTGTAATTTTTCAAATTACGTAATCACATAATAGTTATAGTTAGTATCTACTTACAGTTAAGTAACTACTTATAGTTGTTTCTTAATTACATGAAGAATTCTTATGTTCTCTCTAGGTGGGAAATATATATTCAGAAAAGTAATCAAAAATATTTCATCATGTTCTGTGATGAAACAGACATCCAGTAACTGTTTAGTTCAAAAATAAGTATCAACAGAACCAATGACTGCCAAAGACTGTTAACTGGACTGAATTCTTCCAATTTATTTTCTTATATTGTTTGTTGCCAGAGACTGTGATGAGTGTAATGAGTGGAGAGCAATGTCTGAATCACCAATAAGAGTTCTCCATTGCCCTTGTTTTGCAATGCTTAAGGTTACTGATTATCCAAGGAGAACTTGTTGGTGAACAAACAGAAATACAAATCGGTAGACAGATAGACAGACAGATGGACAGACAAATAGATAGATAGATAGATAGATAGATAGATAGATAGATAGATAGATAGATAGATAGATAGATAGATAGATAGATAGATAGATAGATAGATAGATAGAAAGAAAGTAAGAAAGAAAGAAAGAACTTTGGTTTGTTTCACATTGCTTACTTCTAATGAGCTCTTATTTATTACCAAAAGCAAAGGGCTATTCAGCACACTTGCTGACCTTTCCCCAAAACGCCATCTCTGTCAGCGAAGATGTCAGACGCTACGTCTGGATTCTGGATTCTCTGATCCATTAGCTCAGACCCCCCCCCCCCCCAAAAAAAAGAAGAAGAAAAAGACTTAAGGTTAACATTCCCTCTCTAGTGAGTTAGCTTAGCATGGGTGACAGCAATTTCCTTCTTTTGGTCAAGAGGTCACTGTGGGTCACTTGTCGTTACTGGCAACTCTGATCACACAGCAGAGGCAGCTAATGAGGGGGGGGGGGGGGGGGGGGGTGTCACATGACCTTACCTTTCACTCTTTGTGACTGTTTGTCGCAAACATTTGCAACAAGTCAAAACAATGTAAACAAATCCTATCAGATGACCAATCAGAGAGCACTCTCTGAATTAGACTCTTACCAGTGATTGGACGTTGGCAAAAATGTTCTCAGAGCATTGCAGCTGAAGTGAAGATATTTATTTCCATAGACAGTTCTGTAACTGACAACTCTGTGGCAGGGAGAAATGTTGAGACACTGTGGAGTGACTCCACCTGCAGACAAGTACTTCACGAGACATGACATCTTATAATGTTAAGTGTGTTTTGTGTACGTGGGGCCACCTGCTTATGACACAGGGTTGTAACATAAGCTCAAAGAGATCAGGGTACTTAATGTAGCTTATGTAGATTTGTTTTACAAGAAACCAGACAGCAAAAATCAACACTCATATATATATAGGGTGAATTCAGGTATATTGGGACATCAGGTAAACTGGGACAGAATTACAAAAACTGTCCCAGTATAGCTGAATTTACCCTATAAAGTTCAGACTTGTCAACACACACAGACACATACATAAAATAGACTCATACAAACAACACACATATATAAACACATACACACAACACACATAGTTGTTTTTCTGCAGTTGTTGTTGTTGTTGTTGTTGTTTTTATATATATCAAGAATTATATATATAGAATAGTATTTTATGTATATATATATATATATGTGTGTGTGTGTGTGTGTGTGTGTGTGTGTATATATATAACTTTCACTAAAATGCCTAGGTTACCCTACACTCCTGTAAACACTTAATGTCAGTTACGGCTGAACGGTCGTGACAGTATGTGTGTTAAGAAAACGCGGGCTCTAGGACCTAGTGCTACTACTACGTTTCCCAGGAAGGATTTTTGTCCGTTGCAAGTGCGCATTGATTGTGACCATTGTGACTTGACGATATACCATCTGTAGTGTCCCATGTGGTTCAAGTCAATTAATGTCTCAGCCTAGCTCTCCTCCCATAGGATTAAAACCTGCATTTTAATTGCTCTCAGTATTAGACTTTATCCTTTCGAATTACAATCACACTTCACTTAGAAATGATGAGGGAAAAAAATTTCAGTTTTAGTGCGAACGTCTAAACTGTGATGATACGTAATTACAATGCAGTAGTTTTCCTATAACCCACCTCACAGTGGATCCCCATAAACTTACTCGTCTCTTTTTTCTTGTAGTTGTCTTGTCATAGTCTACACTTTCAAGGCTTTTCACACAATGTTTCATAACTTTCAGATCATTACTTGTTTACTTGGCGCACCATAATGCTTGCGGGTCCTATTCAGCGCCGCGCCTCCGAGGCGTCTTTTCCCGCTGCCGTGGGTAGGGGCACGAGACGCGGGTATAAAGGCGGTTAAATAAATATGACCCTGTGGCTATGGACTCTGTGCGCTCATTCTCGGTCAAACGCAACACGGTACAGGGATGAAGAGCATCTTACTTTAACCTGAAAGCCCTGAGGAACTCGGCGGTTGTTGTGTTTTATTGTTGTTTTTTAGTGACACCAGTCTAGAGGAGTTTTTTTTTCATAGAGGCAAATATTTTCAGACTGAGGGGTATGTCACATTTAAGAACGTTACTTCCTGATAATCAGAAGAAATGTGCTCGTCCTGATGCATCTCTCAGGATTCATTGAACAAATTTGTCAACCAGAATAAATTCGGACGAGAATAAAATTAATTATTTCCCAAACTTTCAGGTGAAGCAGTGATTTTTTTTTTTTACATAGATGCACTAGACGGACATCAAGGCTACACTGACTGCGGTGTAGGCTATGGCAAATAACGATCAGGGACGGTCAACAAAACATCACAACTTGCAACTGGGGGAGTCCGACTAAAAACATGATCCGGTTTTTTCGCGATGCATGACACACACGTTATTACAGTGGCAGCAGCTGTCAAGGCTCGAAACCCTGCCCCCAGGGAGGCTCGCGCACCGTTCGAACAGTGCGCATGACAGAGCTCGTGGACAGTATCAGAGAGGGAAATTTAAAAAACGGTTTTCTGGGCACAAGTGGCCCCCCAAACTACAGTATCTACTCTACACATCTCAAGACCATACAGACTTCAGTGAAACGGGTAAGGTTAATCGTTTTTAAACGTATTGTTGAAATGGTGAAAACTTTTATTGAAATAGAGAAACAGAGAGCAAACTGTTCGCTCTTTTAAAGTCGTTTTTTAAGACGAGATTGGTCTTTAACTTCGATAAGATGACAAAATGACATTTGTATCTAGCTGTCAAAAGAGATTGTTCATAAACAAGCTGGCTAATGTTAATTAGGTAAGAACTATCTTTAATTCGGTTAAACTCACGTCAACAGTTACTCACCTCATGAATTAGCCTACCCAAATAGAAATATTCAAATGAATATTCAAACACATTGTATATTTTACTGTGTGTCGCCTGTTTAGCGACGGAATCTATCTGTAAACTACTGGCTAAAACGAGTGAGTAAAGCTGTCTTGCTGTGGTGGTGTGCCGACAATACCGATTCAGTCAATAACATTTTAGTATATGGGGAAACAATCTTTCACGTAAGCGACGACTCTGTCACAGTTAACCGTTAATTTATTTTCACTATTTACTGGCTCCCTTCTTAAGCTCACGGATATGCTGCGCTTTATTTGCAACCTATGCTTCAAGGTTTTGGATTATAACCTATACTTCGATGCTTGATGAGTAAATTATTATTATATTATTATTATTATTATTATTCTTATTATTATTGTTATTGTTATTATTATTGTTGTTATTGTTATTATTATTATTTGTTATTGTTATTGTTACTATTGTTGTTGTTACTATTGTTGTTGTTATTATTGTTATTATTGTGATTATTATTATTATTATTAATTATTATGAATGTTGTTGTTGTTTTGTATTTGTACATTTTTTACACACCCCACTTAATGACTCACAGAATTGTCTATTTCTGTTAGGAGATGATCGAAAGTGGAATTACTACCAATAACAGGATGTCAGGAATTCTTGAAGGTTCTGGACAGAGTCGCCATCCCTCTGCGCATGATTACAGGTAGAGATGATTAACTTGGTCTGGTATTTGTCTGTTAACCACTGTCGACTACCAATGAAACTGTAAAGACGCCATAGTGTACTATAGGCTACTGGTAGGCTGTAGCTGGTATCACATTGCTGGTGCTTGAAGGCTCCGGTTTCTGTAATCTTGAAGTGTATTGCCAAGTATTTTGCAAAGCATGGAAAGGGGTCTGAAAACACACACAGACACAGAAAAGGCTAGGAGAATACATCATTTTCGGTCTGAATGGATCTGTCAGAAGACATCAGCTCTGTTTACACGCCCGCTGTCGGCACATTGAGCCCCTCTGCGCCTTGCCCAAGCAGTTTGGGGGGAGTTGGGGCGACCTGGGTCACTAAGGAGAAGTGGTTCCCAATTAGAATGTAAACGAGGGAGACTTCAGTACTGATAAACCGTGAATTTGCTCGACTGCCTCCTTTTAAAATCATGGGACACTTGATGGTTTGCCTCGCTGAGCAAATAAAATCATTTTTTTCCTTCTGCTTGCGTAATTACTTGCTAATGACCGTGAAAATCCATATAATGCACAGCTGGGTTTACAATAAGACTACAGAAATGTAAATGAGGTACAAGGATGTTGGCCCCTTTACACAGCCTAATTATCCCACGTTCATGTATGTTATTGTCGTCTGTTATGAATTATTTAAAAAAAAAAAGCACCGAGACCCATTACTGCGTTATCACATTACGCTTTTGTGTTCACCTAATGCACGTTGTTCAGGGAACGCATGTTATGTGCCGTTTTTAATGATATCACATCGTGCCGACCGAGTGTTAATGTTAGGCGATGTGAACTGCTCTTTTTAAGTGCACTTGTCTGTAGACGTTCTTGGTGTCATTCTGTATACACTGTGCCTATGCCGGTTTCTAATCTAATTTTCCTTTGATTTGCTATTTCGTTTCAAGGGAATTTCAAGTAGATAACTTTTGACTAGTTGAGCCTGGAGGTTTTCCAGGTTTGCAGAATGCTGTTAAACCTTTATAGACGTTCATTTAGCTTTAAAACACACGTTCTTAGTTAGACAGCAGCAATAACAACGAGTTTATATCCCGAAAAAGCTTACCGCTTATCTTAATTTGCCTAATTACAATGTCATTCTTTCACAGGTAGTCCTTTATCCAAATATGTCAAAACATCGTATTGTCTGTGAAAACCTTAGGGCTGAGCTTAAATGTTAGTGCCACAAAACCTTTCTTTCTTTTTTTTTTCTTTTTTTTCTTCCTTTTTCGCCCATAGAAATCCCACTCCAAATTAGATCTAAGATGGGGTTTTTGTGGAAAAAAAGGCTTTATTGTTATGTAAATGTGATCTTTAGTGGTCTCATGGAGCCTGAAGTATTTGCCTTTAATGAACAATTATTTTGGGCCAAAAAACAAATTACTTCCCTCTATATAAACACACAGTCCACTGTAGTAAGTTTTAAAGAATGTATGAATTATTAATAAGTCGTTAGTCTCTCAAAAACATCCCGAGCTCCCACACAGCCACACACTGTGATCCATTTTTGTTTTTTTTCTCACACCCTTGATAAAGGTGTTAATTTGATGAAGGCATTAACTGCTAACTTTTCAGCATATTATAGAGGATTTATAAAGCCTATATTAAGACACAATACTGAAAATACTCCCCTAATTAGTCAAATATTATAATGATTAACATCAACTGTGCATGCCTTGTAATTAAACTTAGCTTTTGTAGAATACAATGACTGAGGAAATACAAGACAGTGAAGACAATCTTCTTGCCACACATGAGCCATGACCAGCAAATTAACTCAAGTAAATGCAGAGGAGTTTCTGACGTGCACACAACACACTGCGTCATTTAGGAAAAAGTGGTTTGTTGGACAATATTAACATGAATTAGCAGAATCTGAAACAACACCTTGTGGGGGGGGGGGGGGGGGGTGCATGCGCGCGCGTGTGTGTGTGTGTGTGTGTGAGGACAATTATCATGTCCTTTCCTAACTGTGGATCAGAGGTGTGTGTATGTGTGTTTGGGGGCTGGGGAAGAAAGAGGGAGGAAATCAGTCCTCAAAAGCCTGATGTTGGTAAGGTAAAGCTGTCAGTGGTGTAAGGTTTCACTTGAGCGAATGTGTACTGTGAACAGGATGATTATTCAGAAGCTGCCTTTGGTGCCCAAGGCCACGTCTCTGTGTCTCAGGCAAAAAAACGTCATTTATTCAGGTGACAGACTGGGTTCAACACTGTGGCTTGACCTCCAAGACCTGCCCCCACCCTAGTATCACCACCCCTATAACGCCCAGTCTACTGCCTGACTCATGGGGGTGTGAAATGGTGGTGGTGGGGGGGCAGGGTGAGGACAGACTCTGGATGGAAAGGGACAGGGAAGCAGATGGCATCCTATTTGTTTCTCTTGTGTGAGGCCTGTCATTCCAACAGATTAATGCAGGGGTTGGTTAAGAGAGAGCGAGAGAGAAAGAAAAAAACGGTAGACAATCAAGGAAGGGTCTGGGGTGGGTGGGGGGAGACAATAGAGCCACGTGCCACTGGGCAGATTTGTCGTTTGGAGACACAATGGGTGATCATTTTTCAATAGCCACGGCCAACTGTTGCAGGCAACGTGTGCCACATTCCCATGTTTCAAATGATCTCATGCGTTGTTTACATACGATTCAGCCAATGAAAGGAGAGGGAGTGTGTGGTCACCTGACAGGGTTGTACAGATGAGATGAAGGTTGGGTTGGGGGGGGCGTTGGTGTTCATGATGGTGGGTGTTGGGTGGGGATGGGAGGGGGTTATTAAAGTATCCAGAACCACAAAATAACCGAAAACTGAGGGTCGTCATAGCAACCCCAATTATTGGACCCTAGAGTAAGAGTGTGTCTGGAGTCTGGAGAGGATTCAAGAGGCAAGAAGTTCTTTTTATTTCCCCCCAAAAAACCTTTTCTGTGTAGCAAAGAAGAAATACACCGCTCTCCCCACATCTGAATGAGGAGGTTTCTTTCACTCTCCTTATGCATGCGCTACACGAAATGCATATCTTTTGTTGGTTTTCCTCTGGTAAGATTAATGAACGTCTCTTGAACTAAACCTTTCCGAAAACAAACAAGGGAATAGAGGAAGTAGTCTGTTTATAAAATATTTACCAAAACTGTAATTTATTACCAGAGCTACTCATTGTGATATTCAAACATGCAAAAAAGTATCCAGTCCAGCCTTAACGCTTCTCCTTAGCCAAGTCCCAAAGTGACAGCTGAAGCGCTTGTTCGTCAGTTGGTCGTTTGCTTGAGCACCCCATTGTGTGTTTCTGAAGGCTCCTGACCACAGACCCCAGTCAGCTGAACAAGGATGACCTGCCCGGTGACCTCCAGTCTCTTTCCTGGCTCACCTCGGTGGACGTTCCCCGTCTGCAACAGATCGGAAGCAGCCGACCAGACTTCAGTGTCTCCTCCCAAAACGGCCTGCTGGAGCGGCAGACAGGTCAGAGGCCTTGCCCCGCTGAAGGGAGAGCCATTGTACTACCACATAATGTTTACTGTCAAATTTGATACATGAGGTTTTTTTTAAACAAGTATTGTTCGCACTAAATCGCTCAGTCAGAATTATTTTTGATTGGAAAATATTTATCAGCCTATTGTCTCCTATAAGGATTTCAGCATATGACTTAGAGACAGCAGATACATTCAGTATAGCAATGATTGGTTTCCTTTGCAAAGAGTCTGCTGTGTGCTAGCATTGTTTTTGTCATTTGTTTAAAAAAAAAAAAAAAAAACAAGCAAATTGAAATGACATGGTGCATCATAAATTGAAAAAAATAAAAATATCCTCATAAATTCACTAGGAAAGTTGTCATTTAACAAAGGCAATTGTTAGGACCACATGTCCATTAGACCATCAATTAACCCTTAATCAAATTAATCAAAGCACTTTGGGACTTCAACACACAGGATTGTGTTGTTGGTACAATTTACACTGAATAGTGCATTCACATTTATCTGAAACTCTTATACAAGAGCATTTTACGATTATTATGTCCTATGTCAGAGGCCACTCACCTCTGGAACAAAGCAAGAGTTTAAATGCTTTCCTTATGTGTACTCTGGGAGTGAAACTTCATGGTTAGAGTCCACACCCACAACTCTGTGGTTACTGGTGCAATCCCTCTTGACAGTATTCCACTGGCAATCATAACTGAACCGTGCCATGTGCTTCTTTGCAGCGCAACTAAATATGGCAGTGACTGGTGGAGCAGGCTCCATGATTCACCTGCAGAGTAACATGCAGCACAGTCCACTGGGAATGACTAACGTAAGTCGTGTTTACCCCTTAAACACTGTTTTGGAAAAATGGCAAGCTTAATGCCAAAGCACATTCTGGAACATCTAAAATGAGGTGGGTGGGGGATTTCTGTCGGAGCTGTAGTTAAGTTTGTGTCTCCATTGCAGATGGCACAGTTTTCACAAGGATTCCAGTGTCCTGCTTCAGTGTACCAACCAACCCCACAGCAAGTGTTAACTTTGACCCAGGCAAGCCAGCAGGTACCCACATTACCTCACTTACCGCACTATAGAGCATATAAACGTCAGTTTTGACTTGTAAAACATTAAAAGACTTATGATCTGTTGTCAGACGTTAGAACGGGGGTACTATGTCAGTTCAAGCCAATAACGAATGATTTAAATGTGTTCTTTTTTTCTCTAGTGTTCTCCTGGAGGACTTTACAGCAACTACAGCAACCAAAACATGTTCCCCCAGCCACATATTACAACACATAATCAGGATCTGCAACCTAAGTCATTCCCCAAACCCATCTACTCTTACAGGTAAGCATTGCTTCAGTGCCAGGGAGTAAACAAGGCTCATGAATTGTCTTAAGTACTGCTGGAAAACCCCAAAATGCTGCAGGCAGAAACTGAGGTTTAACTTGAACTCCCTAAAAAAGCAACTCATATGCCATGTTTTGATTCATCATCATCTTACAGCTGTTTGATTGCCATGGCTCTGAAGAACAGCAAGACTGGCAGCCTCCCAGTCAGTGAAATCTACAGCTTTATGAAAGAGCATTTCCCTTACTTCAAGGTAAGAATCGTAGGTGCCGTTTACCGTACAGAGAAATTTAGGCCCTGATCGAGAGTGAGGCCGCGGTATCTGGGCTGAGACATTTCAGGCTCTGCTTCCTGTGTTCTCCAGACAGCACCGGATGGCTGGAAAAACTCGGTCCGACACAACCTGTCCCTGAACAAGTGCTTTGAGAAGGTGGAGAACAAAATGAGCGGGTCCTCACGGAAAGGTTGCCTGTGGGCACTCAATCCGGCCAAGATAGACAAGATGGAGGAGGAGATGCAGAAATGGAAGCGCAAAGACCTTCCCGCCATACGTCGTAGCATGGCCAATCCAGGTATGACCACAAAATCTATCACAGGTTACAATCTCTACAGAGCGGAATCAGTCATAAATTGTAATCTGTGCTGCAAGAAACATCTGTCACAGGTTACAGTCTGTGTCATGAGTGCTGTGGGTTACATCTTATGTTTAAAAGTACTGTTGCTCACAGATAATAATCTCCTAAAAGAGCGATATCAAAACAGATTTTAATCTGTACATATTAAGTCATCATTTTCTGCCTGTTGTTATACAATACAGGAAATTTAAATGACTGTCTGTTGACCAAATCAGCCTTTGATTGCCAACGGCTGCCCCACCTCTTCTTAACCTCGACCTGTTCTCTCTCAGATGAACTGGACAAGCTGATCACAGACCGGCCAGAGAACTGCAGAAGAAAGCCAGTCGACCCCAGTGTGACCAGGCTTCCTACCTGTCCACCTGGCCCAGGTCTTCCCATGACTGCCCAGCTCCAGCCCCAGCCCGTGGTTACCCTGTCTCTACAGTGCCTACCCATGCAACAGCACCTCCAGCTGCAGCTCCATAACCAGTCCAGGCTTGCCCCCTCTTCTCCGGCCCCAGCCCAGACTCCACCACTCCACACCGTACCAGATATCACCCACAGCCCACTGGCTCAACACATAGACAAGCAGTCCCAGGAGTTCTACAGCCAACACGCTGACGTCAACTCAGAGGTCGATACACTGGATCCGAGCATTATGGACTTTGCCCTGCAAGGTTGGTACTCCTTGGAAGGCATTCCACACCAGTGGAAACCACGTACAGGCTTGATGGGAAACTTAACATAGTGGGGGGTTTTTTGATAGCTATACTATAGTTTACAGTTACAGTTTAACGAGCATTACATATGTGTACAGAGGGAACATACATTGAACATTTCATATATAGCATACAGAGTATTGGCTATACTGAAGAATTCACATCAGGTAAGAACATCAGATTTAGGGCTACTTAGATGTTGGTAAATTCAGTTAAATAAAACTCTTAATTCTAAAAATAAATCTCAAGGAGAGAAAGGAGGAAAATTGCACAAAATGTTTTTGAACTGCCAGAAAAATCAGTTTGACTGCTCGATGCCTGGCCAAATGGAATAAGACTCAATGAGATTCAACCGATTGTCTTTGGTCTTCAGGAAACCTGTGGGAGGAGATGAAGGATGACAGCTTTAACCTGGAGGCTTTGGGCACGCTCAGTAACTCTCCTCTCCGTCTGTCCGACTGCGACCTGGATACAGGCAGCCTCACTCCTGCTTCCAGCGCAAGCAGCCTGCCGTACTCCGACCTGCAGGTCACCAGCCTGTACACCTCTTACGCCAGTCTGGACACCCTCTCCTCTCAATGCATGGGGGGCCAAGGTGGCACCAAGCCCATTGTCCTGCTATAATGCACCACCAGTGAGGAAGCCCCCTCAGCTTTACCCCAAAGGACCCACAATGAATATGTACAGAATTTTATAAGGCTCTTTTAATTGTGACTATTCTCTGGGTCTGCCAAAGGCTCCAAAAAGACCAGCAGAGGATGTCCCTACAGAACTGTCTCTCTCTCTCCGTGCTAGTTTACGTAAAGCAGACACAGCAGAGCTGGTGTCTGCAGGATTGGAAACCTGTGAAAGGATTACGACAGTTCGACAAAAGACAGCGTGCAAACCCAAGATTTGACACTAATAATGTGCCAGTGGTACAAACGGGCATGAACTGAGAAGATGGCCTAAAACGCCAATTGTCAGCCTACGACTGCAAAAGATGGCAGGGTAAAAATAATTGGTGTCTGGACTTCCTGGTTATTCTAGTGGCCATGTACATAAGAACATAACACGAGGAGATTTCAAGGGATTATTCAACCAAAACCTTTTTCTTTTTCCTTTTTAAAAAATTTTGCAACAACAGTGTTACTGTGGTTGACTGAGAGAAACACTGGGTGCCAATTAGGCATTGAAATAGACGCTCAAACAGGTCTAACTCAAGCCAAAATATACTCCAAGCCTTTCTCCACCAGTGGATGCTGGTGGTTGTTATGAACCAGGCTTCTATCTCTAAAATAACATCGTTGAGAAAATATTTTGACACAAACATCCAGTAAACGTCATCATAGTTCAAGCTTTTTATGTTGTGGTAAGGGACCCTGCTTTTGTGTGCAGGTCCCCTCAGTTTGAATGGTAGGCTAATACTGATAGCACAGTGTCTTTTGATGTATTGTACTGTCATAGATAGTGTTTTTGTACTGAATTTTTTTAATGTTTATTTATATTTATGAATGAGCGCCAGAATGGCCATGACGTAAATAAAATTCAGTTTATTTGTACATATCACCGTGTTACAAGGCAGTTGCTCATAATAAAATTTGACACAAAAAACAACTAAAAATTGTTATTACTCATGCAGTGTGAACCCCACTAGTGTACAAAACAAAAAACACGCCCAGTCTGTCATTCCTGGAAACCTAAATATTTACTTAGAAGCTGGAGTTTCCTTTTTTTTCCCAAACAATGACAATGCCCTTGAGCTTGAGGTATTCGATCCATGGTAACTGCTTCCAAATTGTAAAAGGCACTCTTGACTGTTAAATTATAGTATTTATGTTGGTGGGGAATTTAAATACTGAATAACAGGATGTATGTCATTGAAACAAAATGAAAAAAAAAAAAGTAAAATAAAACAGAAATTGGAAGGAAACATCAGTCAGTTGTTGTCTTATTGAAAACATTTAATACTTTATTCATTTTAGCAGCATCCACTGTATTGTATGCACTTAAAAAAAACACACACACACACACACACAACTACAAAATGAAATACAACTCATTCAAGCTGGGTACCTTGATCAAATACAGAGCTATGTATTTGCCATTAGAATAGTTACATCCATTGCCTGGTAAACAAGGCCCACACTACCTTTCACTCTTGACTTCCAAGAAATATTTTCAAAACATCAAGTCAGAGGAATCTGTGAATTCAATTATGAAATCATGTTCACTGGCAGAATGAGTATTTGCTGTCTCCCTGTTACAGCAGCTAACAAATACTGAGAGCATTAACACAATGTGTTTACGCATTTGTTTACTGAAACAATAAAACACCCAGCTACCATTTGTTTCATTGGTACGACTCCAAAACACTAGAGGTCAATTACGAGCATAAAACATACATCTTTGAACTGCATTTTAAATCATCTTAACAGGAAAAAAACTACAATATCAATTTAATTCAGATAAGGCAATTTACGAAAAAAAAAAAAATTAAAACACAGTTAAGTCTCTTTGGCTTAATGCCTGAGTGACAAGTGTGTGTCCAAATCTACATCCCTGAATGGACACATAGAAAATGGACCAAGCCCCTAGTACAGTACTAACACTTAGGTAAAACAACAGCATTGTGAAACTGTGTCAACATCTTTTCTGTTTCAAAGGTTTTTTTTTTCAGTCAATTTTGTGTACATTCACAAGTCAGGGCACTTACTAACTATGCTAAGGCAATTTAAGGTGCGAGATAAAATGGCAACTCTTCGTTACCTTATGGCACAACAAGGCCCACTTTGTGCTTAAAAACTGTCACCGTTTAGTGGGATCCCTAAAAATTCAATGGCACCTCCAGTGTGTTCCTTACATCATACATATTTTCTACTGAAAACAAGGGTCTTTTTGAAAAAAAAAAAAAAAAGCACAACAGAGTTTCCGCCATATTGAAGAAAAAATATTTCCATATGTCAGTTTCGATAAAACTGTTAAGTGTCCAAAATGAACTACTATCTCTCCCAAGTCTTCCTTTCCATCTAATTTGTAACTGAGGCTACCCATGATCCAACCAAAACTACTTTCAACAATACAGCTGGCATTTCTAGTTACAAAGATGTTGAACTGTGACTTGTGTTTTGTGATGGCTGATTGATACACAATGTAAAAAGGTGTGTGCTAATTTTCCATATATTAAATGAATGTGTACTTTGCGTGCGGTTTCCCATTTCATCAACAGGCATTGATGTGTGCATGTTTAAGGGACACAGACCCTTGTGATTAGCCTGAGAGACTGACCAAACTGTCTTCGTCTTTGGTTTCCGTTTTCATTTTCCTTACCCGGGTCAGTTGCAAGAAAGCTACATTGAGTTAATTTTTTTTTTTTTTTTTTAATAAAAGCCCCTGAAGAAAGTTCTAGGAGCTTATTTGCTGGCTTGAACAGAATCCACATAGTTTTACAGTTCCTGAGGTTCCAGCCCTTGAGTTCAGTTTGGAGTGGGTCCATCCATGGTGGCCAACAGGTGGGAAATCTTGGCTCTCTGCGATGTACTGATAATCTGGCTCATGTGGATTATACAATCCATGGCTACTTCCGGATTAGCCTGGACTAGACTGTGGGTTTACAACATAAAGAAAGGCGTTAAACTAAAGAAGTTAAAAGAAGTTAAATTTGAATATCCATGCTGACAGCCAATTAGCTAGTTACAATAAACTACGAACTAAATATTCGAAACATCAGAAGTGAACTGTGAGTTGCTAAATTACCTGCGAATGTGTTTCAGGGCGTAGTCCCTCTTAAGGTATTTGATGTTCTCGCGTATTGCAGACCGTGTGCCATCCTCCGTAGACAGGTGTCTCTCCAGCCATTCAACCACTACTTTATTGTTATCCCACAGGTACGCCTGTAAACATCCGACATCATAACAACCACAACAAGAAAAAAGACAATTTGAATCATACAGATACAGCATACAAATATTAAATCAAAGTGTTGTGAGTTTCCTGACAATATCGACTAGATCATACAAACTGTTGCTTTACAATTGGGAACTTCTGCAAAGGAAGAATAACATAAAGAGGGACTAGGGATGCTGTACCCGCTGCAGTAAAACACAGCAGTGTAATACAACAGGGAAAATCAGTCTTAGCAGGTAATGTTTGCTTTATGAAAACGGCACCACTAATGCTAACACCATCCACGGGCACACACATCGAAACATGAAATGTCTGCCTGCCATATAACAAAAAGTACTTGCTGTCCCAATGCATTCTGATGTTGTTAACCAGTCTAAGCGTTTATATGTGAGGATGGATCTATAAGTACAGGCAATTTGCCGGATGTGTATGAACCTCGTGACATCACTGCAGAGCAGTGCCCTATGGGCAGGGCTCCTTACTCACTTTCACAGTTCCTTCCGTTTCAACGAACCAGCGACGCAGCATGGATTGTATGTGTCCATTGCTCAAGTCTCTGTTGGCCTGCAGTATCTCGTTCTTCACCACCTCCTCCAGCAGGAGGCGCCGCAGACGCCAGTAGAAGAAAGTCCTAGCATCCTTCCAGTCCAAGATGTCCTGGGACCAGAACAAAGGAGAAAGAAAGAATAAACAGCACACTCTGGAGGTGGAAAATGTTCCGGTTAAGGTCAGCATGGTGTTGAATACTGATCATTTTGTTTTACCATGTACTAGTACACACACACACACACACACACACACACATATATATATATGTAACAGTAACAGTGCAAACTGAGAGGAATCGCTAAGTAGGTAGCAGACTTTTGTTGAGCCCCGTTAAGAGTAACCTCCATAGGTTTGCTATTTTCTGAAATGTGAAAACCTCTTCAGAGTGTATTTTGGTGTAACGCTCTGAGGAAAGTGCTAAGTGTTTGCTCTGATCGTGAGAACGTTCTTACCGTGATGACGCCCTTCTCTTGCATTCTCCCCGGTGTGTCATGGAGGTCCACAAACTGTACTGCCACCTGGTGGTAGATGGGGAGGAGGAACTCCTCCCTAGCCTTCAGTTTGGCTTCCAGGTTTGTGCGTTCTTCCCCTGACAGTTCTGGAGTGCCTAGATCAAGAAGAAAACCAGCGCTCACATGCCTGATGGTAATTTTGTTGACAGCAGTGCTAAAAAAAAAATTGAATGAATTCAAATTAAAACAAAAATGAATTGAATTTAGAGGGATTTTACCAAGCTGCTCGGCCAAACTGGCATATACAGGGTCAGTCCGGCGCATGGTCTTCAACAGATCTTTACGACGGAATTTAATCTCAACTGTGCCCTCTGCTTCCAATACACCACCCCTAAAAAAACAGAATGAATGAGAGAAAAAGAGGATGATAAAAGAAACTGAGATGGGGATAGAGAAAGAAAGAAAGAAAGAAAGAAAGAAAGAAAGAAAGAAAGAAAGAAAGAAAGAAAGAGAGAAAGAAAGAAAGCCAAACAAGCAAACACATAGGATGTGTAGTAGAGTGAAATAGCAAGCGAACTTCTCCCACCTGCTCTCCTTGTCTGCATAAAGCTCCATGTAGACTGGGTTGATGGTGGGGTCGATCACTACCCATGATCCCCCTCTCAGCTCAGCGTGTGGTGGGATGTAGACCAACACTGGTTGCCGAAACTCCCTCAGACCATCCACAATGTAGGCCCCAAACTTCAACACCTGATCATACATGTCTGACATAGACAACACACGAATTCACTCTAGTGGTAAATATACGATACAAAACAATTCAGATGAGATGACAATAGAGCAATGTATACTCGAAACAACTTTTCAATGAACCATTTAATATTCAGTCTGTTTTTCCTGATTTTCCGATTTTGGTTCAGCCAATGACTCAAATATGTTGAAGCATACAATTACTGCATAAATGTTGAAAAATCACTCAGAAATGAAACGTTGTAATGCACCTTTCATTCCCCCAGAGAAACCTCTCCAGTTGGCAAACACCATCAGCGGAAGCTTCTCCCGGTTGAAGTCTCGGATGGCCTGGGCCGTTTTGAATGCTGAGTCTGGGAACCACACCTGGCCTGCTTGCTGTATGAGCTGAAAAAAACATACAAAAAAAAGCACATACTGTTACACATTGTAATAAACGACCTTTATCCAGTTTAGTCCAGGTCACAGGGCCAAGACCTCCGAGAGGAGAGCTACACTCTGTCCACATTTTTCTGAGCGACTACATCTAACAAATCTGATTCAGTGATAGATTCGAATGGAATTCTTACTTATTGATTGATTCCGTGTTTTGAGTCCTTGCTTTGCTGAATATGATGTGATTAAGTGAGGAAGGGTCGCCCAGACTTGTTCTTGATTTCTCCTCATCAATGGTGAGAACAAGAGTGATGAACTAGGATCAGGTTCTGTCAGTCTATATAATTCAGCTTATTAAACTTATTTGGATTATGAATGCAAAAAAACTGATCCCAGATCATCACTCATAATCTTAGATACCTGATACATAATGAGCTTAGGAACTGTTAGGGAGGGAATTTTGCAAGGTAAACTCAGAACTTGACAAAAACTATGTCCACATATGAAAGATGCTTACTTTGGCCTCTGAGTCCAAATTAGCTGGATCTGCTGGGATGACCACCTCAACAGTACGCGTTTCCACGGCAATGACACCGAGGGGAATCCCTCCTAACCTGTGAGGGGAATCCCAGTAAGAATCACTAGGGTTCACCGTGGTGTATAACTGTTTAGCCACATTTTTGCCACATTTACCTTGCTCTTCCGACCACTACCGTCTGAGCCCACGTACTCATGATCTCCATGAACGTCCCATGATCGAAAAAGCCACTTTGCCAAGCTCCCTTCACAGCTACAAATCAATGCAAATTCATGTCAGTCAATACATTAATACAAATTAATGTAGAGTTTTGCTATCTGCATAGAGGATATCATTATTAATTCACAGTCAAATCTTCAGATCCAGCCATTTAATAAACATAACGCCTTCCGTGGGTCGACCCATTGCGGTGCGATAATAAAGTCCCAGTCCGTGGAAGACCGAAAGTTCCTTAGGTGTCTAACACAGACAGTTCAGATTGCTCTTACCAGGGTGTGGCCTTCCACAGAGTAGCCAGCGGGGGTCATAGGGTGCTTTAGTAGGGATAAACTCGATTTCCCTCTCCACTGGATCCGTAGGGGCGATAATTGGAGCTGGACTGTGCTTGTTCTGAAATGAAGATGAGTAATCTTTATGTAGCAGCAGAACTTTCTTCTTTATCCCTTAAAGGTGACAGTGCTTTTAAAAAGTAGTGAATAAATGTGTTTTAAATGTAACTACCTTTGGCATGTAGGAGAGCCACTGCAAGATGGTGAACACCCCCTCAAAGTCGTCGGGAACAGTGGTGTGCGTGACTCCATTGTTGTGCATGATCTGTACTCCGCCTAACTGATTGTTTGAGGTGTAGACCTCACGACCCAGCACCTGTGAAACAACAGAAAACAATGAAACCAACCAACAATAGCAACAACAACAAAAACAACAACAGCAACAACAACGAAAGAAACAAACAAAATTAACAACTCAGACCAGCATATGAAATCCTTCATTTGGGGATGTTGATCAGTCTCTACTCATTGTAGAGAGCATACCTGAGGTAAAGCTTATATAGAAGATATTTAAAGTCTTAACCTTGTTGAGGGCTCCGGCGCCGGTCAGGATGATGTGGGAGTTCTCCACCTGAATCACCCTCTGTCCCAGACGCACCAGGTAAGCCCCGATTCCTATGGCACGACACGTTACCTACGCGGATACAAATATGTTTTTATCGAACCGAAAGACTGTACAGAGTTCTCACTCGATGTTTCTCTGACATTACCAATGCATCTGTAACCAGAGCAGTACGCTGAAGATATAGCACGGAAGACCTTGGTAAAATGTAGATAAATGTTCATGGTACATCCAGGCTTACACAGCTTTTTTTTCTTTTTTTTTTAAAACAGATAAAAATGTCAAAGTGACAAAAGAAAAAGCTGGTTTAACCCGTAGGTATGATTAACTATGGTGGACTCTAGTCAGACTCAAGGACAAGCCACACAAAAAGTGCAACGTGACTTCGCACTAGCAGTTCTCTGCTCACCATGCTAATGGTTATAATCTCTTCATAGGCTTGCGAGGACTCCCCAGCAATGGTGCCTGATCCTCTCAAGTTCTCGACCCCAAGCCCCTCGTCCTTTCCGATGATGTCAGTGATGATGTACCTGTGGCAGGTAAGGAAAATAATGAAATAATGCACACAAGAGCTACCACAGCACCACATTAGCCCAGTAAGCTAAACTAAATTAGCATAAGTTAGAATCATTCATATTCTTGTAAGTACCATACTAAAAGTACAGAAAAGGCGTTTCTGCAAATGAGATAGAAAAGAACAAAAACTATGACTCCACCTGGACTCTCCACCTTCCTCCACATGATGACAGTGGACAGAGTTAGTGGCGCTAATGCGGGTGTAGTCCTGTGGTGTTAGGTACAGGTACTTAAAACCCTGCAAATGAAAAAGGGGAATTGATAACCAGAAAAGACAACATTTTAATAATTCTGTCGTTTTAATAATCTGTCAAACAGATTACAAGATATAACACAGTCTAAAACATCACTCTGTCAAGTTACATGTGTTGCTTAGACACAAGGCCTTTGCCTATCCTACTACTGCAACCAGCATGACAATCATAGAAGGCCATTCTGCACTGTTCTGTTTATCACACCTCAGACCAATATCACAAAACCGTATGATGGTAGCGAACATCTTTGAGGTCATCACCTTATAGGGGTCATCAGGATCAATCCAGGCCACTTGGAACATGTGACGGATCTCCTCGGCCAGGCCGATACGGGCTCCACTATTGGCCGCGACGTAGACACGAGGAATTCCCTCTGCTCTGGCCAGCTCAGATGCTCGAAGAAACAGCTGATCCTCCTCAGGTCCAAATGACCCAATCTTATAGGTGATGTCGTTGCAAATGACGATAATTTCCCGCCCCTCTGGATACTCTGGCGTCTTCATCTTCATTCTAAAGGCGACCATTCCCACCTGAAAACAAAATGAGTTGCTTCAAAGATCTGAGACATTGTGTCTGCCGAATCCCTAAGAAAAGGAAGTCTCTGGAATGAATACCACATGACTTCTCAAATCTGCCGCTGGGGGGTCAAAAGTCTAGAGTTCACAACAATTTCCCCAGTCAAAATCAGCCCTTAATAATGAGGTTAGGGCAAAAATAAGCAGAACTCATGACCTATGGGGCCAGTTTTGAGGAGCACCAGAATATAACATTGGAGAAGGACAGCAACTGTCTTATGAATGTTGCGTCCAGTTCTCAAAGCCAGAGCTGGCAAGTGTTTTGTCGTTCTAATTACCTCATTGTCTCCAGGCAACCGATTCATCTGTACCAGCATGCCCTGAGAATCCAGCACAAGCTCTGTGCACATTAAAATATCTTTAGGGTAGCTGTCTCCCGGTCCCCATAACTTAAACAGAGCCTGAGAGAAAAAACAAACAAACAAAAAAACACAAGACAAAATAAAAAGGTTCAGTCTACAACTCCGAGCAATCTTTGACATAAAAGCAATCTCATTCTGAAGTTGACACGTTAATCAAACGTCTTGGTTTCAGAACTATGTGGGCTTGAAATTTGTAGTCTGTGGGCATGGAAAGCATCTAAAGTCATGTGACAGATGAGACAGATGAGTGGACGACCTGGCGGAACATCTCTGGGAAGTCGTAGACATAGGTGGTGCCCAAACTTTGGGCCTGGAAGCGTTTTGCCTGCAGCTGGTCTTTGGTCACGTAGGGAGTGTTTATTAGCATGCCGTGCAGAGGGCCCTGTTTATCTCCATATGACTGGAACATGATCTATAGGACAGAACAAGCAAGCATATCATATGAGGAACCTTGGTCTAGGATCATGATAAAAAACCAAAACACAAGACCCACGGTTAACCTAAGTTATGCAAGAGAGTTTATGGCAATGTTGTGCACAACTTCAGATATCACTGCAGTGGCATTTAAAATGGTTGGACAAAACTGTTTGTGGGCTTTTGGTGAAATCTCACATATAGTTTTCCAGTAGCTACTACCTGTCCAGATCCAGGTTCTGTGACCTCCTTGTAGAGGCTGATGTCTAGGTAGTATCCAGACTCGTTCGTCAAAAACAGACGGATGGGAACGGCGTTCCCGGTCGTTGTAAGACGAATGTTGATCTTGAGCTCGGCTTGAAGGACACGCAGTTTCCACAAACGGCTCCCATAACGCATTACCATAGAGCGTACTGATTCCTCAATCTGACAGGTGGAAGCAAACAACTAACCATTTAGTTCACTGGACAAATCATAACATTGTAAAAACCGCGAGACAGTGGCGACTGAGAGGAAGACTCAATGAGTTAACCCTTCGTTACACATGTATGACTTCCTTAGCCCATTCTCATGTTTCAGCTGTACTGGAGAACTGACCTTGGAGGGATCCATGATAACGGTAGGGACGAAGTTGAGGAAGATGTGGTTGCAGTCAGTGCGTACTGTGGTGTTGCTGAAGGCAACCTCCAGTTCATCCATGGCCTCTAATAGCAATCTCTCTCCTTCATTCTGCAGGTACTCAAAGGAGGCCTCCTATAATAAGAAAGAGAGAGGGGGGGGGTGCTATCTCTGTGAAAAACAGATCAGATTGAAAACCTGGCACAACATGAAATATAAAACTTTCAGTTTATAAAACAGATATAAAATAATGTTGTAAATTTATAAAATTTACAATGTTATCAGCAAATGTACGTCAAACTATAACACTCCACTGTTAGAATCAGACTAAAGCGTATAAAACAGGATAATGCACTCTATTTGAGAGGAACTTCTTTTCTTCTGTTCTTTACTGATGACAACTTGACTACAACTGTCAGACCTGGGAGAATGGTACTGTCTAGAAAGGTAAACATCCATGCGTGGTATACCTATCAATAATCAAATCATTAAGCATTAAGGATAATCCAAATGAGTGTTTTTGTGTTTGTGTTTGTGTGTGTGTGTGTGTGTGTGTTTGTACCTTCGTGATCAGGTCAGAGTGGCGGATTATGGCTCGCATGAAGAATCGGTAGTCGGTGACCTCTGCCCCCTCCTTCACCCGAGCTGCTCCCAGGTACAGGTGCATTTTATGATTGGCACAAGGTACAGCTGTCAGGTCAAAGTTACGCATGCGGTTGAGCTCCAGCTGGAAGGCCAGCGCAGGCTCCAAATTACGGTAGATTCGGTCCTCTTGAAACTGGAGAGAGAGAGAGAGAGAGAGAGAGAGAGGGAGAGAGGGGGAGGGGATTTTAAGGAAGATGTGTTAAAGTCATCTCATGATGAAAACGTATGAAACCTTGAAATATTTAATTTAATCATTTGTTCTGCACATGGAGAGTGTACTAATGTCATAAAAACATGCATAAATGATTTGTGTCACAGAATTTCATAACATCCCTTACCTTATCTCTAGCTCTGAATGTGAAGAACTTGGGAAATTCTCTCTGTTGATGAAAGCAAAATGAATTCAATTAGAAATGTGGAGTTGTATTGACTTATTTAAAGATGCTGAAATCACAAAACAAACCACCACAAAGCCTGCACTAGGAATGGAGGTCAATCACCTTTTGTGCGATCAGAAACGTGATTCTTCTGATCCCATATTCATAGAGCAGGTCTTTCTAAAATGATAAACAAAGAGGTGTAAGATTATAGCAACATCTGAACAGACATGGTTCAGGATAAGAGAACTTTTGAACCTGACATTCTTATTACCAAAGATACAAAGAAAGCTTCACAACTCTGGCACCACGTTTCAGTTGGAGCCATGAGATATTGATTAAGGCAAAATACAACCGGTAATGGGCAAATGGCAACCACCACAGACAAAATGGGCCTTTAGCATTAATGCCAAGATTCTGATTTGCATTAAGCAACATTGTAAACCTATTGTCTGTTGCCATTTGCTTCATGGTATAAAAGGCAGATCACAGTAACAGTTCTCTGAGTTAAGCTTCGCAGTCAGACATGCTGCCAGGTTCCATCACCACTAAATAAAGCTTTTCTCCAAGTGCGCTTTTGGTCCGGTTCTTTTACTTGTAAAATCACAAGAAAATCCAACAGAGGTGTTAAGTCACTTTTAAAAAAACACAAAAAACCTGTAGTTAAGTTTATTATCAATTGCAGCAGGAGTCGACCCACTGAGCTGATCCGGTCTAAAGAAAGTCAATGTTGTCCAATAAAAGAGCAGCGAAAGATCAGCACTATTGGAAAACTTGATCTTTGACCCAAGGTATCTGGATAACTGACTGAGAAATCCTAGTTCATGAAATACCTCCCTGATGTGGCAACCGCAGTTCGTGCTCTCGACAATAGTTTACAGCCAAGACCTTTAGCTCCACATCGGTCTCTGTACGTTTATCATATTTTTTTATGATTTCTTGAACTTGAAATAAAAGAATCACCATCTGAGCATCACATTTCTTGAAATGAAACAGGGTTTCTCAGCTTTCTTTTCTCTCCTTTTTTTTTTTTGTATGAGTTTAGTCAGACATGTAGCAGTGGCACAGGTTCAATCTGAAGTCTCTCACCTTGGATTGGGCAAAAGTGCTAAAGGCAGTGACCAGGGCATCATCGTCCTCTGTGTCAGCAGATTTGATTGACACATTTAAAATATGTATTGGATTTTCTCTCATGTTCTGTAGAGGAAACACAAATACAATAGGGTTGTCACAGATCATGCATCAGCATTAAGGAAAACAATAAGGCAGAGTGACGGCTTAGAGCAACAACCAATCACAAACATGTATCAAATTCAGTCATCCAATCACCTTACTGTTCTCCTCATCATACAGACTGGAACACGCCTCAGAGAACAGAGGGCTCTCCATCAAAGGATCGGCAAAGCAGGAGATGACCTCGTCAAAAGACCTTCACACACACACACACACACACAAATACATTTAAGCCCAGCATAGGTCAACACTCTAATAAACCTCTGTATTCTGACTAACTGCCAAAACTAGTGCCTCTCTGATATCTATAAATAGATACCACTCACACATACAGAAATGTCTACAATAAATGTAACACAGATCTTACTGCACATGAATAGAATAGTTTTATATATACTTCTAGAAATACAGTTTTAAGCATTCAATTTCATTTTATGTGAATAGAACCTTTTAATATTATCACAAAGCAGTTCTGCAGAACAATGGCTTGGAAACACCAAGTGTAAAGAGGTAATCCAACAATACAATCGTGTCCAAGAAAAAAACTCCTTATTTCCTTAACACTCCAGGTAAAATCTACAGAGTTGCATAAGTTTATGCATACACAGGGAGACTTGTATAAAACAACGTTTTTTTTTTCTCTCATAAAACAGTGCTGTGCTGTACCCAGTTACCTCTTAAAGTCCTCAAAGCACTGGAAGGCCACCATGGCGCCCATCCTCTGACAGGGAGGAGACAGCGCCCCCTCTAAGAAAAGTTCACTGCCCTGTCGCTTCATCTCAAACTGCGTCGAGCTGCTCACTGCCACAGAGACCCTAGATGTCATGGAGACAGGGATAAGCAGGATGAGGGGACGGCGTAAACAAGAGGGAAAGCTTTTCTGGCAGGTGCAAAAAACAGGATCTAGCAACGTGAGTGCTAAAGCTAACTAGCTCTTTATTCCTGAGCAATGGGTGTGTCCGTGATTTCAACCAACATCCAATCACCAGTTAATATATGTTTATACTTCATTAAGTGTCTTTTTTTTGACAGGAATATGTAATTGGAAAAATGATAGATATAGATCATTTAAATAAATAATTTCATTTTGGCAAACATCACATTGTCAGAGATTACAATGAGGGACACATCGATTTCAAGCCAAATCTGCTGGCACAAAACCCTAAAAATTAAAAAAAAAAAAAAAATGATTGAACAAAGCCTTTTCGGTTTAATATATTTCATTAAAAATCAAAGCAAAAAAAAAAAAAAGAAAAAAAGCACCCAGCATGCATTGCTGCAGACATACATGACAAAGGGCTCTGCTGTCTGATTGGCTGGCAGCGAGGAGCTGGACCCTACCTGTTCAGAGTAGGACTGCTCCCTCTGTAATAAGATCAAGGGGGAAGGTGTTAGGGAAACAAATTAATCACAGCCTTAACCTTTACCTCTATGCTTTTACTGTTAGTTTGAACAAAACAAAACCAAAAAAAAAAGAACAAATCTTGAATATGTAATTGAAGAAAAGGAAAAAAAAAAAAACACGCTCCAGTTTTGATCTTGTTTTTAATAAGTGAAAGCGTGATAAAAGCCAGGATGGATTAAAGGATATTAAGATGTTTGGTGGAGAGTGATTCTCTGTGATTGACCAAGCTGCTGTTGCTAACCACATTAACTGTGCCAGTAGAGTAGAAACTGAGGAAATACTAATGCATAGTCATATTAATATTACATATTACACATATAACACAGCCATATATTAATGTGACTTTATAACGTCTTTCATGTAGTGTGCCTTTGATTTGCTTGTGTTGTTCAGATGACCTGGTATGTGACATGTTGTCTCATGTTTTTTGTTTGTTTGTTTACTAGCAGCAATCTGATAAATCACTTGAATCACTACTTGACTGAGTGGTTGCCTGCCATACCCACAGCGTTACAAAAGAGAAGGAGAGAGAGAGAGAGAGAGAGAGAGAGAGGGAGAGAGAGTGAGAGAGCGAGAGACAGAGAAACCATGTGTTTAGCCCAGAGAGGAAGGTTAGGAGAATAAGATTCAGATAATTCAGATAATTCAGAATTCATTTTAAGTTCCATTTTAATTGGGCTCACCCATAGACTTTATTTAAAAAAAAAAAACAGGTTAAAAAAGATGCCATTAGTGCTCCCAGTGACACCAAAAGACTGAGAAATGAAAGAGTATTACGTGGTTTCAGGGATGGAGAGATTCACGCTGGTGTTTGGCTCTCTTTTTTTTTGTTTGGAGGGGGAGGAGAGAAAGAAAAATGAGACACAGAGTGAGGCATGAAGGCCAGACTCTCATTATAAAATACTTTCTCTCTTAATTTCTCCATCTACACCATGGCTGCACCAAATCCTACATTAGAGGGCTGTTGCTTTTCAATGTCAGCCAACGACTGTTGCATCCAAACGGCCGAGGAACTCAAGTACCTTTACCTGCATCTATTTAAAAAGTGACAGCAAAAAGCAACGTGACTTCGGTCCTCCAGGATCAGGCAAACCTGATCGATAACAATGATCAGCTCTGAGCAACCAGATATCATCGCTGATATTCTGAAAGCTGTGTGAGCCATTTGTCCTTAAAGACTTTGCCGTTTACATATCCAATTCCTGGATGAGTCCTTCGGAGGTTACATAACTGCGATACAGATTTTGGATGACGCATTGTGTACTAAAACCTGACACCTGTTGAATTTTAAGGTTAAGAATCTGTCGGCACACGGTGAACTTTCAGTCTACGGGAACTTTATGTCAAGAGAAATCTGTACTGTTTTAAGTTCAACCTCAGATGCTAAATCGGACGCCTGACTCAAATGTCGTTGCTGTAGTCCTGACAACACAAGTTTGCTTATACCTAGCTATAGCGTTTAAGCTTGTAGCTTAATCAGTTCAAATTGATTGAAATGACTACAGGGAAGACCTTGGGTCTCAGGGTTGAGCGTACAAGGTTCCAGAACCTTGCGGGTTCTGGTACGACGTCTTGGCGCTGTACCTGTTGGGGTGGGACGAGGGTAACATGAACTGGAAGTCCACGGCGCACGTTCCGTCCAGCAGCTGGTGGTGTTGGAGGCTGTTGAGCTCATACGCTATGTAGGCCCTCCGCACATACACCTGTGGAGAAACCAGGCCAGCGGAGTTGCTGAGTTTCAGTCAAACTGTCACAACAATGAAGCAATTTTTTTTTTTTTTTTTTTGTAATTCAGTGTGTATTTGGATTTACTTGGAGGAACTGGGCTTTGTGAACAGTACAACTACAAAGTAACATTCTCCGTCGATCCACCTTGCCTAACTCTATCTGATCCCCCCCACCACATGGTAACTCAGTAATGGAAGGAAAAAAAAAATCTTCTCTATGTTAAAACTAATTGTTTTACATCTTTTGTGTCTTTACAACTTTTGTTCCTTTGTCATTCTAAGAGAAAGTTAAGTGTGTCCACAACATTAGCTAACCAAGAATTTCACAGAGTACTATTTTCTTTTTTATTACAAAGGCTCTTTACTCTATCAAAGATTTTTTTTTTCAAATGTGGCTTTCACAGCTATCGTGGTCTCCTAAGACTTGGGACCATTGATTTCTCTGCTTTGTATTTTCCTACTTGTTCCTTGATTTCTTCAATTTATTAACCAGAAGGACAATCCACACAAATCTACTTTCATTTACAGTCACATAAAAATCAAAGTATTTTTTTTCTCACCTCTAAAGCAGCCATACACACCACCCGGTTGTTGTGGTAGAAGAAATTGGGTAAAACGTCAAAGATGGAAGTTTCAGAGAGGATGAGTTTCTGTGCAGAGAACGTTTTTGGTTATTAGACACCACAAAAGCAGAAAAGGGCTTTAAACTGAGAAAATGAAACAATTAATTGCTTCACATAATGAACTGAGCTCACCTTGAGGTTCTCCGGGCAGAACTGGTGCCCATACATGTCAATAGCTGATAGAAAAATAGATTCCACCTGATTGTGCCTGAGTTCATAGGATGGCAGATGGGAGGCGATCAAAACCTAAAGAAAGATTTTATTACACAATTGTTATTACGTTACATAACGTTCACCTACTATGTAACGTCATGCTGTTACATGATGTTAAGCTACTCTTTTCTATCAGTGATACTGATGACGAATTCTCTAACACCAAACTTAATTGTACTTACAAATTCATTGTACTTCACTCTTACGTGTTAATTAAGTTCAGGTACAAAGCTCAGGTCAAAGGGGAGAGGTCATTTGGGTCGTACCTGTCGGGCACGCAGGGCCACTTTGGAGTTCTCCACTTTGCTGAGTTGAGTGAGCTCGTTCAGAATGGTCATCAGCTCATCGGCGAGAGTCGGATCTCTCCCACATAACTGATCCTGCGTATCACACAACACACGACAAACACGCTGAGTCAAAGTACATTAGTGTCTTACGCCAGGTTCTGTCAGCATGGGGAAACTGTCAGCATGGGGAAACCCCACACACCACTAAAAGAGAGAAGCTACTCAGTTATAGATATTATATGAGAACACTGAACAGCGAGTTTCTAAAGTTGAGGCATTTTTCAGAGCTTAATTAAATTCTTAATAGAAATTTTTCAGCCAAAATACATTTCACTTCAAACCTTCAAATTCACCTTCAAATTAAAAGGGTTTTTAAAAGGGTTTCTGCAACTTGATATTTCTTTTTCAAGTTTTTTATAAACTTTCTTTTCAGAGTGAATAGGATCAAAATAACTCACACTGTTACACACTGTTACAACTGCAACACAAACTGCCAAGTGTGCTTATGTGCACTTCTCCACTCTCTCTCTCTAAACCGTCTGATGGAGCGCTGGGGGTGCTTTTACATGCACTGTGCCTACTGTCAACACTCCAGTGTCAGAAACAAGGCAGGCGAGAAGTAGGAACAGTAATGAAACTCTTACTATGAGCATGGTGACCAGGATGTTCTTCTTGGAGACCTGAGCATGGGAGAATATACACTCCAGCACAGGAGTCATGTCTGGCTTATACTGCTCTCTCAGGTTGATCACACATTTGTCGTAGTGGGCTACGGAGAGACGGGTGACAAAAGGGCGATAAACACGTTAATTTGGGTGGGTCAGTCCTGGAGTTCATTCAAAGAGTTACAACTGACATTCAACACCTTCCACAGTCAATTCAAGTCTATATGTTTTATATTAATCACACTGAACTGACCACAATGAGTTTGGGTTCTCTGGTTTTTAAATATAGGTTTCGGTGACAAAGCTGAAACCTGTGTGTCAAATATATTCTTTTCAAATATGTGATGCTACTCTGCTTTAAAAACCTAGTGAGACTGACTGTCTTCCAACCGCACATCTCAGAAGAAGGGCCATTATTTGTAGATTTGTACTTTTACATCTGAATGATAACCACCTTGGTTACTTTACTTAATATAATTGACAAACAGTTACTTTGTTACTTGATATACTTAGTAAACGTCTACTTTGTTACTTGATATAATTGACAAATAGTTACTTTGTTGGTTCATATACTAGTAAACAGATTCTTTGTTACTTAACATGCTTAACAAACAGGTACTTAGTTACTTCACATACTTAACAAAAAGTTACATTATAACTGTTTCATTCTGTGGTCAGAATTAAAATGTCCTTATCATTGTGGTCTACCTTGTTGAAACTGCATTTCAACTTGGAGGTAGCGCTTCAGCAGGTCCAAAACAACAGTTTTCATATAACCTCTAATGCCACTACGGTACCTGAGCAGAACAAACCAGAACAAAAAAAAAAGAGAGAGAGAGAGAAAGAGAGAGAGTCTTATCAGTGTAGCTGGAGGTGGAGGGTTTCACTGCACAGCAACTACGGGCAAAACAACCTGATAGTTGAAGTAGGCCAACGGAGGTGATAACGGCAAGCTGTTTTGTCAGGGGTTGGGTGATAAGTTGAGTCTCTCACCTCTGCACCAGCTGTACAATGCTCTGCGTGTTCATAAAAAAGACCTCGCGGTCAGACTTCCTCTGGAGAGTGGCTGCATGACTGTCCAGTATGTTTGCTATCTGTAGAGGGAAAAGCAAGCACACACAACACACACATACACATACACATAAACACACACAAAAAACACTGTGTTTTAAATCAACCAATATCCTTGGTAACTGATCCAGGAGCACGTATTGGTGTTAGCAGCAGCAACAACAACAACAACAACAACAAAATTTACTCAACAAAAAAAAAAAAAAAGAAAGAAAATGAAAAATCCACTTCATGTGTAACAAGTTCACTGCAATGACAATCCAATACACATTTGCCTGAACCTCCTATTTGAGCCCACAGAGATTTTAGTTCATGAAGAACTCAGTCACCTTCACAAGAAATTGACTGTCACTGTAATATTCTTTATTTTTTAATATTCACTGTAATATTCTTTGTGTCCAGACAATTCATTGAGACATAAAATCAGGTCAACATTTCGGGTACATCACTATCACTAGGTGTCAAGACAGAAGCTCTCACCCTCTGACTGGGGAACTGGCAGAGGACAGAGGTGATGTTACTGGCATACTGGGCCATGACTTTGCGGATGGCCTTCTCCACGGTAACGGGGATGCGTCCGGACACGCTGGTCATGATCTCTTGCAGCTCCAGCAGGGGGAGGGAGGGGTCACGTAAGGTCTTCATTAGTGTTCCCACCCACTTCTTCACCTACAGCGGGGTGGGGGGGTGGGTGGCAGAGAACATCTCCGGATTTCAACACTACAAATCCAAGGGCAGTCCAAGCTGCTAATGTCATAATTCTGAGCTGACACCATTGATTTAGATGATGAAACTAGACCAGTTCAAAGTTCAAAGTTCAGCTCCAAATTTTTTATTGATCTGATACAGCTTTGAAGAATTACACATACGAACAAACTTATTGAAGCCAAACATTTATGATTAGCACAAAACCAGTAGCATGGCCGGTTGAAAGTACTTGTCAAGTATTTGAAAGTGATATTCGGTCACATTAACGGTTTCCCATAAACTTCCAATTTTAGCCAATGCTGAGCATTTTAGCACTCCATGATCTTGCACTGTGAACAGTTCCATGGTACCAGAACAAGCCTCCATCACAGCGGCCCAAAGACAAGCCCAGGATAAAAAAAGAGCATTGTGATATTGGACATATGTATCAGGGAGTAGTGGTGGTTTGGTGCATCAGGACTGTTTTTTTTTTTACCTTATCACTGAAGTAAGGCTCAGGAAGGCAGTAGCCATCCATGACCCTGTACAGGTTCTCCAGGACACTGTGGAACACCTGATGCAGCTTCTCCCCAATGATGGGTAAGGGTTCCTGGGGTGGGAGAGCCTGTGTGTTCAGCTCAACCTGAAAAAAAGAACAGAAAGAGGAAGAGAGAAAGAGAGAGAAAGCATAAGACTTCAGATTTGTCACTGAGGAAGAGAGTAATCAACTGGGGGAACTGGTCAAAAACTAAAACTCTAGAGACATGTAGCAGCAACCAGTGTCTATGTAGGTATGGCAGTCTTGGTGACTTTAATTAGAGACGTCACACTATTTGCTAGTACTTCAGATTTGATCCTCAAGATTAAGATATATGAAACAGGTTATAAAGTAGGCTACAGCAGAGCTCGTTAATCTCTCTGGGAAAATGATATCTAGACATTTGGAAGAGAAATTGTCTTGCCGGACGAATACTGCTGGGATCATCCAGTTCCATCCGAGCCACAATGCAGCCCGGTTCCAGAACTGCTCCTGGCCTCTTTACAAAGTGCACACAGCCAGATTCCTGAGCGGTCAGTGTCATTACCATCTTCATCACCTGTTTATGACAGGACAAAACAAACAAACAAACAAACAAACAAACAAGGTAGAAAACACAGATAGAGGAAGAGCTTTGTGAATGAAAAGCCATCAGTGGGAAAGAAAAGCTGTTACTTATACTGGTGTCGGTGGTGTATTTGTTATGGTACGGTTAACCATCAAATGGGTCAAATCTACGGAAGAATATTAACAAAGGAATACAAAGCCATTTCAGATGCAGTCTGTGCTACAAACCACATTTCTAGTCCAAGACAATAACACTCCCCACACGCCACTAAATGAAGAGTTGTTTTGCAAACACAACAACTAAGTCAAAAGCTCTCCATGGCTTCTCCGAGCAAAAGAACACAAAATTACAATGGGAAGAGCAAACATAGAGCATGCAGTAGATTTAAAGCGTTTCAAAATTTCTAGAGCAGCATTCAAAGAAAGAGAGAAGTTGTTCCAAAGGCACAAGTGTGTCCAGTTCCTTGTTTGTTACCAGACATTTATACATCATTCAATGTTTCCATTATCACGTACATCTACTGTGTATAGGTCTATACAGAGACGGTGATCTGTTGACAGCTCAGTGTCTGATCGTAAATGCTTTCGTTTGTCAGGACTCTCACTCACCTCTATCTCTGCGTACGGATGGCCCGCAGGGACGTGTCCTCCATCCTCCACAATGTACTGCAGCAGTTTTCCAGCAGAGGGTGACCTGAGAACCGTGGGGTCTCGCTCCTTCTCAAACACACATGTCTTGTTGCCCACTGTGATGCGGTAGCTATGGGAAGACAGAGTGGTCAGTGGTCAGTGGTAAACGTCGCGGAAACATGGACACAAAGCTAGTCCCTGCTGACCTAAAAAAGACTTCACAGTGACCACTAGAGCAAAGTGCCGGACCAACACAAGGTCAAGTAAAGGACAGTTTGTCTTCCAGTCCAGGACCACCTCACCCCATCTTTCATCCAGTAGGCTGTGTCAGGACTGTGCGCATTTCAGTGATACATAAATCAAGTTGAGCTCATTGATTTTCCAACGCTTCCTTACGTAATGCCTCTCAGATCTGCTGGCAGGCTAAAGAATCTCCTGAGTTGGCTCACCCCTCCCCCAACCCAGAACCTTTCGATGTTTATTTTACCTGTCGATTTCCTCTTTCATGTATGTAGTGTAGCTGCTTCCGCTGTAGGACAGGAGCAGTCCCCCGTCGCTCAGGCTGTGAACGTCGATCTCGATGTCTGAACCGTTCATGATGATGACGTAGGTGGTTGAAGACTGGCGCGCCACCTGTGCACCACAAACGATACAGAGTTGCGGGCAAAGGGTAAGCAGAAGAGGAGTTTTTTTGAGATTAAAGGAGGCGTGGCCAGTATTTGGGGCTTTTTTTAGTACCTTAAGAGAGTATTTGACCCCTTCGTAGATGAGATCAGCCTCTACCGTGTTCAGTAGGCTGGCTGCAGGTAGAACCTGGCCCCTGACAGCAAAAACACAGAAAGAGGTAAAAGACAACATACCTATTCTTAAAGCCATCATGACCTGGTTGTTGGTTAATAGCATGGTTCACCAGAACCAACAATATCAATCTTTTTTTTTTCAACATTACAATTTCCTAAAAATAAAGATCTCAAAGTACCAGAGCGGAACCAGCAGAGAACACTCACTCATGATATGTGCAACATTTGTGAATGAAAACTACCGTCTCTCGTATCTCATGACGATAAAGTCACGTCAACAAGACACACCTCTCCAGAGAGTGCAGGAAGTCTGACATGCTCTTTCTGAAATTCGAATCAGCCACATGAAGCGCCCCACATACAACCCCCAACATCGTATCTGGCCTCTCCGCCTAGGAAAACAGAACAAAAGCACACGTGTAAAGGCAAAAACCCACAGCGCGCAGCATTCTTTGGTTGCTTCAATGTATATTTTATATTTTGTAACGGAGATTACATTGTGCAAGTGCCAAGGAGTGTGACTGTCGATGGAGAAGAAATTCCAAGATTCTTAATAAAGTTAAAACAAAAAACTGGAGGTTATGATTCCATAAGATAATTATGCCCGCCTGTATTCCTACCTGTACTTTTTCCGCAATGAGGTGGTCTAACCACC